>NW_024069150.1:0-60766 GCF_009389715.1 Phoenix dactylifera
GAAGAGAGGTTCCTCAAGTTTCTACAACAAGGATAAAGGTAAGGAAAGGAAAAGTGAGGAAATCGGATGCTATGAATGCAAGAAGCCGGGACATTTCAGAGTCGACTGTCCCTTGCTGAAGAAAGGCAGTAAATACAAGAAGAAGAAAGCTCTTGTCTCCACTTTGACAGACTCCGATCAATCATCATCATCATCGGATGAGGAACAAGAGAAAAAGGTCAATCTTTGCTTTATAGTAAATGAAAATGAGGGTAACATCTGAAACTCATTTGGATTTTACTTTTGAAGAATTGTATGCTGCCTTTAATGAGCTAATGGATGAGTATAAATCAATAAATCTTAAAAACAAAGATTTGAGGCTAACTAATCAATCCTACAGTCATAAAAATGACAATCTGATTATGGAAAAGGATTCCATTATTAAGGAGAACTTAGAACTTAAAACAAACAACCAATTGCTAACTCAAAAGAACTGTACCCTAATTAAAGACAAAGAAAGACTAACTAAAGAAATTTCAGAACTTAAAAATAATAACCAAACTCCAAAAGATAACCTTACAAAAGACTTAAGCTTACTAAAAATAGAAAAATTGAACTTAACAAAAGAACTTGAAAAAGATAAACCTATTGTTGAGAAATTTACCTATAGCTCTGAAAAATTAGAAATGATTCTTAATAATCAAAGAGCTGTGTTTAATAGAGCCGGTTTAGGGTATAAGCCATAGAATAAGCAAAAATTTCTTAAAAACGTTTTTGTAAAAGCCGGAGAAAGTAAAACTAAAAATGTAACTTGTTTCTATTGTGGAAAAGTAGGACATAAAGCTAATGTGTGTGACCATAGAAAAATAGAAGCTAAAAAAAAATTAAAAAGGTTTGGGTTCCAAAAGGAACCAACATAACTAACCTTGAAGGATCCAAGAAAACTTGGGTACCTAATATTATATGATTTCCTTGTGCAGGAGTGTCTTGCAGCCAAACTCAATAAAAACTGTTCGTACTTGGATAGTGGCTACTCAAGACATATGACGGGTGACAAGGAGCAATTCTTCACCCTAGAACCTAAGAAAGGAGGTGTGGTGATTTTTGGAGATGATAACCAATGTCACATCATGGGTATTGGTAAGATACAAATCATACCTTCAACCTTTATTGATAATGTTTGGTTTGTAGATGGTCTTAAGCACAATTTACTTAGCATTAGTCAACTATGTGATAAAGGTTTTGACGTATTGTTTAAGCCATCTATGTGCATTATAACCAACTCAACTAACAATAGTTTAGTTTTTAAAGGACTAAGACGTGGCAATGTTTATGTAGTAGATCTTGATGATCTTGCTAAAAACGCCACTGCCTAGTAGCTAATGATACTAAGCTTAGTGAGGCAAGTTGGTTATGGCATCATAAATTAGGTCATGCAAGCATGGACACATTATCTAATTAATTAAAAGAGATTCCGTGATTGATTTGCCAAAGCTGAAATTTGAGAAAAACAAAATCTGTAAAGCATGTCAATTTGGCAAACAATCTAGAAGCTCTTTTAAGTCCATAAATTGTGTCTCTACAACTAGACCCCTTGAGCTACTTCACATGGACCTTTTTAGACCAACTAGGACCACAAGCCTTGGTGGAAACAAGTATGGACTTGTCATAGTTGATGATTTTTCTAGATACACATGGGTCATGTTTCTAGCTCATAAGGATGAAGCATTTTCAGTTTTTAAGAAATTCCACAAGGAGGTAACAAATACAAAAAATAGTTCAATTATAGCAATTAGGAGTGATCATGGAACGGAATTTGAAAATCATCTATTTGATAGTAAAAAAGGAATAACTCATAATTTCTCTGCACCTAGGACACCACAACAAAATGGAGTTGTGGAAAGAAAGAATAGAACCCTAGAGGAAATGGCTAGGACCATATTGTGTGAAAGTGACCTCCCAAAGTATTTTTGGGGAGAATCCATTAACACATTATATCATATAATAAATAGAGTTCTATTAAGACCAATTATAAAGAAAACACCTTACGAACTTTGGAGAGATAGAAAGCCCAAAGTAAACTACTTTCATGTGTTTGGCTGTAGATGTTTCATTCATAATAATGGCAAAGATAACTTAGAAAAATTTGACTCCAAATCTGATGAAGGTATCTTTTTGGGATATTCTACATCGAGTAAGGCTTATAGAGTCTTCAACAAAAGAACCCTTGTTATTGAAGAATCCATTCATGTTGTTTTTGATGAGTCTAATGATGCTTACTCCAGCAAGAGAGTAGTATTTGATGATGATGCAGGAATAATTGAAAAAAGATGGATCACATGACTCTACAAGAGGATGAACCCAAGCAAGTTGAAGAAACTTCAACAAGCCAAGAGGTAATTACCGAACATGGGCTTACAAAGGCATGGAGGTATGCTCACGGTCATCCTAAAGAGTTAATTTTAGATGATCCATCTCAACCTGTTAGAACTAGAGCCTCTCTTAGAAACTTAAATAATCATCTTGCATTTGTTTTACATTTAGAACCTAAAAATATTGAAGAAGCTGAAAGAGATGTAAATTGGATAAATGCTATGCAAGAGAAACTTAACCAATTTTTAAGAAATAAAGCATGGAACTTAGTTGAAAGACCCACTGAATACTTAATAATAGGAACTAAATGGATATACAAAAATAAACTTGATTAAAATGGAGTTGTGGTTAGAAACAAGGCTAGACTAGTAGCAAAGGTCTATAATCAAGAATAAGGTATAGACTTTGATGAGACTTTTGCTCCTGTGGCTAGACTTAAGGCAATTAGATTGTTACTACTATTTGCATATTTTAAAGATTTTAAATTATTCCAAATGGATGTAAAAAGTGCCTTTTTGAATGGGTATATTAATGAGAAGGTTTATGTAGAATAATCTCCTGGTTTTGAGAATCATCAATACCCCGATCATGTTTGTAAACTAAAGAAAGCACTTTATAGTCTAAAAGAAGCCCCTAGAGCATGGTATAAAAGACTTAGCAAATTTCAATTAGATCATGAATTTTCTAGAGGAAATGTTGATACAATCCTATTTTTGAAAAAGAAAAATAAAAATATGTTAGTAGTGCAGATTTATGTAGATATTATTTTCGGTGCTACTAACATTCGTCTTTGCGAAGAGTTTGCTGAATTAATGCAGAGTGAATTTGAGATGAGCATGATGGAAGAATTGAACTACTTCCTCGAACTTCAAATCAAACAATCCAAAAAAGGAATTTTCATCAATCAAGATAAATACATCAAGAAAATGCTAAAGAAGTTTGATATGGGTGGAAACAAGTCAATTGGCACTCCCATGAGCTCATCATGCAAACTAGACAAAGATGAACCAGATAAATCAGTAGATCAAAAGTTATATAGAGGTATGATAGGATCATTATTATATCTTACAGCAAGTAAACCTGATATGATGTTTAGTATATGCATGTGTGCTAGATATCAATCTAATCCTAAGAAATCACACCTAATTGCAGTTAAGAGAATTTTTAAATATCTAATAGGAACAAAAAACATAGGTCTATGGTACTCTAAAGAATCAAGCATAAACTTAATAGGGTACACTGATTCTGACTTTGCTGGTTGTAAACTTGATAGAAAAAGCACCAGCGGGTCATGTCAATTCTTAGGAGAGAACTTAATCTCATGGTTTAGCAAGAAACAAAACTCGGTTGCACTATCCACGGCGGAAGCCGAATATGTTGCTGCTGGGAGTTGTTGTGCTCAAATTTTATGGATCAAGCAACAACTTGAAGATTATGACATTAAACAAGATAAGATTTTCATAAATTGTGATAATACAAGTGCCATAAATCTAACTAAAAATTCAATTCAACACTCAAGAACTAAACATATTGAGATAAGACATTACTTCATAAGAGATCATGTGTTAAATGGTGATGTGATGCTTGAATTTGTTTGTACTGATGATCAACTTGCTGATATCTTCACAAAACTCTTGAGTGAAGATCGATTTTGTATCCTTAGAAGAGGGTTAGGAGTGATTGATCCATTTTGTGATACTCTTCTATAATTCATTGATTTTGATGATTAGCTTATGTTGGATATAGGATTTTTCGTCTATGGTCATCAAATCATTCCTTAAGTTCTAAAAATTTTCATATCTCTCTCCTTTGGCACGGAATTAACTGAGTTTTTGGTTATGTGCCAGAGTTCGAGTCGACTCGAATAGATTCTAGAGTCGGCTCGTGGGCGAGTCGACTCGCACATGTTTAGAACTCGACTCGAGGTCGAGTCGACTCGCGCATGTTTAGGAGTCGACTTGAGGTCGGAAATCCGACTTTTAATCCTAAGCGAGATATTTTTTCTCCACTTTTATTTTCAGCCGCCACTGTTCAAAAAGCCCTAGAGTCGTCTCCAACATCTTTTCCGACCTATTTTTGGCCCTTTCTCTCGTGTTTTCTCTCAGTTTTTTTGTCCTTCCCTCGATTTTTAGGTCAAAATGTCTAGGAAAGCCGTTGTCTCGAGCCGGAAGAGACCCCTCACCGCAAGCGGCGCCGAGAGACGGTCCAAGGCACGGAACAAACCCGTGACGCCACCACCTCCGGTTCCTTCTCCGCCTAGGCCGGTTCTGACGCAATCGGGGTGGGCTGCAGAATTTTTCTTCTTTGATGATGGCTGAATTTTTTTTTCTTTAAGCAATGGCAATGGAGGCTACGGTTCTTTGTGGTGGAAGGAAGGAGGAAGAAGATGGGTTGCTAGATGGGTGAGATTGGGTTCGTGGGATTCAACCAAGTGACTAGAATTGGGCACCCAATTAAGTGGGCGGCTGAAATTGGTTTGCACCAAATGGGTTGGCCGGCTTGGGTTATTTAGAGTCCTATTGGGATTAGGACTCAAGGGAGGATGTGGGAAGGGGTTGTGGCATGAGGAATACGGCTGGGGAGGCTGATGTGGCACACAAGGAGGCACACCTAAGGGAACAAGGCATGAAACAAGGAAGAGAGAGAGTGGATAAGGATGAATTAGTTTTGGAAATCTCATCCAAACTAATTCAAACTTGGAAGGCATGAAGGGGAGGCATCCCACCTCTTCCTTGAGCCTCTTGGCATCGCACCAAGCAAGGGACTTGCCCCTCCTCACAATCACAAGGAAAAATTTCGAAATCCAAAACTAACTTCATTCATCATACCCTCCTTTATATAGAAGGAAAGGTTGGCAAAGGATAAGGATAAGGACTACACAGAATTTTAAATTGGACTCCTAATTTCATGTGGACTCAATTCAAAATTTAAATTTTCTAATTGATCAATCAAAGGCCTTGACACCTAAGCCTAGACACCTAAGATCCATATCTATGGCGTGTGGATTGAAACCCATCAAAAGGAATTCAGCCGCATGCCATGAATATTTATCTAGGTGGAAATCCTTCTCGGGTACCAACATCAGCATGAAGTTCGGGAGACTCCTCAAATGTCATCTGATATCCAAATTTTATGTTCTTATAGTCATTGGAAACCTATGGATGTCTACTTTGCAACAAAATTTGAATTAACTTAATCAGACTTCTGTAGCTCCCAAAATATTCAAAATACCATATGGTGTTCAATCTATCATGGATTTCAACTGGATCTGAACTCTAAATTTCTTCCACATGTGAGAGGTCTTCATGGTTGAACTTCTCTTTATTTTGATATGTAACCACTTCTAATTAGCCATGGACCTATTCACGCCTTAGACTTAATCTAATTGACACTGAAGAGGCCAACCCATTGTGAATCAAATCACTTATTGCAGGGACTCAATCTAATTTCAGCTTGGACTCAACTGTTCTTGGACTCAAATTCTCTTCACCCCTCATCCAATGTCCCACGCCATTAGAATGAGGGTGGTGCTCCTGCATCAACTCTCCTCGGCTGGAAAAAGACTCGACTCTGTCGAGTTCTGTGATTGATAGAGCTCGTAGAGATCCGGGTTCAGCCGTTGGACTTCTTCCGTCTTCAACCAAGAGCAATCTGAAATTGGTCTGCCCTTCCATTTAACCAAAAATTTCTGATATCCCCCTCGACGTGTGGGCACAATCTGATCATCCAAGATATCTTCAATGGTGTCTTTAGGGGCTGATCGACGTGGTAATGATGGGGGTACGGCTGGAGGGTCTTCATCTTCAGCAAAGTGACCTTCATAGAGCTGCAGGTCTTCAACATTGAAAATTGGGCTAACCTGCAAGTCTTCAGGCAAATCAAGCACATATGCATTTGGTCCCATTCGTTTCAGTACCTTGAAGGGGCCGGCGCGATGAGGATGTAGCTTCTGAAAATTTCTGCGAGGGAAGCGTTCAGCACTCAACCGCGTCATCACAAGGTCTCCTTCTTTGAATTCCAGGGGACGTCGCTTCAAGTCTGCTTGTTGCTTGTAAATGTCGGTGTTGGTGACCAAACGACGTCGAACTTCAGCATGGATGTCTTGTATGTGCCTAGCGAAGTCTTCACCACCTTCGCTGGTCCTTGTGTTGATGGAAAGTGGTACAAGATCAATAGGCCGCCGCGGCTTCAACCCGAGAACAATCTCGAAAGGTGACAATCCTGTGGTACGGTTGACACTGCTGTTGTAGGCAAACTCGGCATGGGGTAAAATCAGATCCCATGACTTCACATGATCCCGGACTAAGCATCAAAGAAGGTTCCCAAGACTGCGGTTGACCACCTCGGGCTGCCCATCGGTTTGGAGGTGATAGGCGCTGGAGAAGGAAAGACGGGTGCCAAGCTTCGCCCAAAGTGTCTTCCAAAAATAGCTAACGAACTTGACATCACGATCAGATACAATAGTCTTCGGGAGCCCATGTAGATGAACCACTTCTTTCAAGAACAAATCAGCAACTCGTGATGCATCATAAGTCTTCGCACAGGGCACAAAGTGCGACATCTTTGAAAACCTGTCAACAATGACAAAAATAGAATCATGTCCTCGTACCGTCTTGGGCAACCCAAGCACGAAGTCCATGCTGAGGTCCTCCCATGGTGAGCTCGGCAATGGCAGTGGAGAGTAGAGGCAGGCATTGGATTTTGTTCCCTTGGCTAGTTGACAAGTTCGGCAATGTTTGATGATTCGGTGGACATCCTTGCACAAGGTCGGCCAATAAAACCTGTCCTCCATCATAACAACGGTCTTGTCACGCCCGAAGTGACCAGCAAGACCTCCTCCATGAACCTCTCGAATGATGTGGTCGCGAAGAGAGGTTTCTGGAATACATAGGCATGTGCCACGGAAGAGAAAGTCGTCATGGATCGAAAAATCAGAATGCTGCCGGTGACTCCCTGCTGAAATTTCGGTGTAGATAGGCTGAAAATATGCATCAGTAGAATATAGAATTTTCAGATCATTGAAGCCCGTTACTTTTGCATTCAAGAGGGTGAGAACATGTGTCTTCCGGCTAAGGGCATCAGCGACTCGATTTTCTGCACCCGGCCTATGCTTCAATACAAAAGTAAATTGCTGCAGCACATCCACCCATCTCGCATGTCGCGCACTTAGCTTCTTTTGTGAATTGATGTACTTTAAAGAGTCATGGTCGGTGTACATGACAAACTCTCGATGTAGAAGATAATGCTTCCAATGTTTAAGAGTTTGAACCACAGCATAAAACTCAATATCATAAGTGAAATACCTTCGCTTGGCGTCGTTGAGCTTTTCGCTGTAGAAGGCGACGGGATGACCTTCTTGGCTCATAACTCCACCAATCCCAATGTGAGAAGCATCACAAGCGACTTCGAAGAGCTGGTCAAAGTCTGGAAGTCGAAGAATTGGGGCTTGGGTTAGACGTTCCTTGATGTCTTCAAAGGCTCTAGTGGCGGCCGGCATCCAACGGAAATTTTCAGCCTTCATACAATTGGTGATTGGTGCTACTATGCTGCTGAAATTTCTTATGAACCGATGGTAGAAGGAAGCCAAGCCATGGAAGCTTCTCACCTCATGAATGTTACTTGGCGTCGGCCACTCCCGAATGGCACGAACTTTCTCCGGATCCGCTGCAACACCTTGATCTGAAATTATAAAACCAAGGAATGGTACTTATGATTCAGCAAAGAAGAACTTCTTCAGGTTAACATAAAATTTTTCTGATCGAAGTGTAAGAAGCACTCGGCGAAGATGTTGCTGATGCTCCACACGGCTACGACTGAAAATCAAAATGTCATCAAAATAAACAACCACAAAGCGCCCAATGTACGGTTTCAGCACTTGATTCATAACCCGCATGAAAGTACTTGGTGCATTGGAGAGACCAAACGGCATAACCATCCATTCATAGAGGCCATCCTTGGTCTTAAATGCCGTCTTCCACTCATCCCCTAGTCTGATTCTGATCTGGTGGTAGCCACTTTGAAGGTCCAACTTGGAGAAGATGGTGGCTCCATGCAACAAATCCAGCATGTCGTCAAGCCGCGGGATCGGAAAACGGTACTTCACTGTAATCTTGTTGATTGCTCTGCTGTCCACGCACATTCTCCATGAACCATCCTTCTTGGGAGTAAGTAGAGCCGAGACGGCACATGGACTGAGGCTCTCTCGGATGAATCCCTTGTCCAAAAGTTCTTGGACTTGGCGATGAAGCTCCTCATGTTCTCTCGGATTCAGCCGGTATGCGGGAAGATTTGGTAAGCTTGAACCGGGCACCAAATCTATAGCAAGTTGGATGTCCTCATCAGTGGAAGCTCCTTGGAAAGCTCCTCAGGGGTTACAGCAGAAAAATCATCCAATATAGACTTGAAATCAAGAGGAACAACTTCTGAAATTTCAGTCCCAACTTTCCTAGACACTAGTACATATATGACTCCAATCTCTCGGCTACAAGCTTCAAACTTTCTCATGGTTAAAATCCATTGGATTATCAGATTTTCAGAGGTAAAATCAGTGATCCGAAGGGGCTTTAACACAACTCTTTTGTTGGCACAATATAGAGAATAACAATTGGATCGACCATCATACTCGACACTACGATCATACAACCAAGGTCTTCCTAGAAGAAGATGGCACGCTTTCATGGGCAGAACATCGCACCATACTTCATCTCGAAAGTCCTTACCAAGTGAAAAACTGATCAAGCATCTTTGTTTAACAGGGATGGAGGAGTCTTCGATCCAACTTATCCGATACGGCTTTGGATGCGGTACCGGTTTCAGATTCAGCTTTTTCAGCACTTCTTCAGAAATGATGTTCATGCAGCTTCCATTGTCAATGATGAGGTTTAGAGACTTGTTGGCATGCTCGACGCGAGTGTGGAAGATATTGGTGCGCCTCCAATCTTTCTCCACATTCTCCTCCTGCTTGCAACCCGTAAGAACCCGCCGCACGACGCACACAGGTAGATCTGAAGCTTCTAGTTCCACCGTAGGGACTTCTTCATCATGTTCTTCGTTTCCTTCATTTTTCTCTTCATCAGCGGGCTGAGAGGGAGGAGTGAATTCAAAGGGTCCTATGATCTCATCCTCTTCACATACCAATGCAAATCGTTGGTCTCGGGTAGGACAAACAACGGCGAAATGGCCTCGCCTGCCGCACTTGTAACATTCAATAGGATTCTTCCCTTGCGGTGTGGATTGTGGCATAGGACCTTTACTGTGGAGTGATTGATTAAAACCCCATTTGATTTTGATGAGCTCAAAGCATTTGAGTATATCTTGTGATTACTAATGAATTCAATTGAGTGTTTCAGTGAAAATCCTGTCCAAGTGTATCTAGATTTGGTTCATAGTATTTTGGATAAGTTAAGAAGTCTGCTGAACCAAAGTCTGAGACTCGAGTCGACTCCCGAGTATCACGAGTCGACTCCAAGCGTATCAAGTTCACTGGCACGAGCTCGAGTCGACTCCAGATCAGTACGAGTCGACTCCGACTGAGAACAGACAGAAGGACAGAAAGCTTCATCTCAGAACCTGTCAACGAGTCGACTCCTGAAGTGCGCGAGTCGACTCCAATGTTCACCGAGTCGACTCCAGAAAAGTAAGAGTCGACTCCAAGCAGTCACAGGCAGAAAAGTCAGAGAACGATTTTCGGACTCTGAGATTCGAGTCGACTCCCGCAATACGCGAGTCGACTCCGAGACTGAGCGACCATCGACAGACAGAAAACCATGTTACTGCCTCTGAGATTCGAGTCGACTCACAGACAGCTCGAGTCGACTCCGAGACAAGCTTCACGTCAAAAGGCAGAAGACCAACTTTCGGAAACTGAGAGCCGAGTCGACTCCAAGGAGGTTCAAGTCGACTCCAAGACTGGATGAGCCAAAAGACAGAGAATCGGAAGTTCGGGCTCTGAGATTCGAGTCGACTCCAAGGACAGTCGAGTCGACTCGAGTGGACAAAATTCAAAATTGGATCCACGGACTTCAGTGGATGAGCCGACTCCAAAATTGCCAGGTCAGCTCCAGAAGTTGGCGAGTCGACTCCAAGTCAAGACGAGTCGACTCCCAGTCGTGACGGCAACTTTAATTCAAATTTGGAACAGTTGCCGAGTCGACTCCGGAAAAGCTTGAGTCGACTCCCGCTACAGCCGAGTCGACTCCTGATCGCGCGAGTCGACTCCAACCCACCAACGGTCATATTGTCAGGCTGCGCAGAGTGTGCAGAACGGGCAGAAAAAGCAGTGTAACGGCTAGTTTCCGTAGGGGTTGGCTTAAATAGCCACAGAAGACTGTAGCAAGGCAGAGAACAGATATTCCACTCCAAGCATTCAAGTTTTCAAGCTCTCCAAGTGCTCTTAAACGAAAAAGGGGAGATCTGCATTTACTGCTCCAACAACTTCTTCCCAACAATCAAAGCTTCCTCCTCCTGCATTCAAGTCGACCACTCTTTCAAGAGGAGACCGGAGTTCCAGAAGCCATACCTCTTCACCAGCTTAAAAGCGTTTGAGGGCTTCTAACTCCTTTATGATTTTATTGTTTTAAATCTGCTTTTTGAGAAGCTATTTTCTGTTTTCTTCTATCTCTTGTATTTACTTGATTCAATCGGGGGATTGAATCAAGGGGTTTAAGGTTGGTTGGTGAGCCAAGTTAAAACCAACGTGTGTAAGGGTTTGATTGTGAGCCCGGAAAAACAATCGGGGTTGGTTCTAGTCGGTGAGCCTGGAAAAACCGACCGAGTTCGTTGTGAGCTCGTAAAACAACAAGTTTGGTTGTGAGCTTGCAAAACAACCGGCTGTAATCCAAGGGGGTTATAGTGAAATTCCCAAGTGAGATTTGGGGAGTGGACGTAGGAGTAAGGGTTAGCTCCGAACCACTATAAAACTTTGTGTTTGTATTGCATTGTCTCTCATCTTCTTCCCCGCACACTACTCACAGCACTTAGCTTTAATTAAATAACTTGTTGTAGTTTTTAATTAACCACCCACAAAGTTTAAATTAGCCAAATTATTTTAAAACCCAATTCACCCCCCCCCCTCTTGGGTTGTCTATCTGGGCAACAAGTGGTATCAGAGCCAAAAACTCTTCCACTCAAGAGTTAAAAGATCAAAATGACAACCCCATTTGGATCTTCTCACATTGAGGGTCAGTCCACCCAAAGACCCCCTTTCTTCAATGGATCTGACTACTCATACTGGAAGGCTAGGATGAGAATATTCATCCAAGCCCAAGACTATGAGATGTGGTCCATTGTAGTAAATGGGCCATACATCCCATCCATTTACGTAGATGGTGTTAAGGTACCTAAACTAGAAATGGACTGGGATGAACATGACATGAGGAAGGCACAATTAAACTCTAAAGCAATGAATGTCTTCTATTGTGCCTTAGACCGTAATGAATTCAATAGGATTTCAACTTGTAATTCAGCAAAAGAAATTTGGGACAGACTTGAAGTGACCCATGAGGGCACGAATCAAGTCAAGGAATCCAAAATAAACATCTTGGTGTTAGATGTATGCCCTAGAAGCCAATTTGGCTGACACATTGTTGATTCTAGGGACATAATTTTGTACTTGACTATTTATTATTAAATAAATAAAAGGCATCTTTTCATTCATATTGTTTATGTGTCTATGAATCGTCCAAGAAATTAATAAGATGATGATACATATTCTCAAGAGTCGAGAATTTGAGCCATGTATCATTGGTGATTAATTTCTAAATGCTCCTGATCAATGGATCATCACGAGGACGGTGATTGACCCGATCAGTGCACAGATCACTTTCCTTCTGGATGGACGAGACTTGAGTCCACAGTGTAGGGATACTGAAGTGATAGTGCAGGTGCTTGTTAGAGAACAAGGGTACTGAGCGTGACCAAGACAAGAAGTCACTTAGATGTCTATCCACTCGTCAGTGACTTGCTTGATGTTGCAGTAGTGTGACTGGTCCTTTGACCTGCGGTGCTTCGGCTACTCACAGTGAGGTTATTGTAGTTTGACTACACACATACATGGTCTCTAGCCATATGGGTCCATGCAGTGTAGATTGGCTGCAGTAGGTTCACTGTAGGAGTAGGGTATGCACCTATAAGGAATCTATCGACCTTGATAGAAGAGGAGTGATCCTATGTGATTTGTTAGACTGAGTTCTAAGACCTTGGCCAGGGCAGTAAGTGGAAAAGGAGTTTTCCATTATCGAACTCGAGTCGAATAAATCTTGACATATGACAGACGATGGGGTTTGACGAGTTGTCCATGACCTCCGTCCTGTAGGGATCCACGATAGTAGGACTATATCACATGTTAACTGCACCTAGAGGTTCATCATTCCATTCTGCTGGGTAGCCACTATATGCTGCTAGGTGTCACTGGTGGATGGTGGGACTCATAGGGATTATCTTGATGATCGATAAATCCTAATGAGTAGAGTTGGAATCGTTCCAACCCATTGAAACGAGTTTTCAATGATATAGTGATAGAGATCACAATATATCTCACTACCAGTCAGAATAGAACCTATGGGGTCACACACACTAGAAGTATTGACCGATCCGATGGTTGAAATTGTGATTAGGAATCACAAGAAATCAATTTGATTGATAAGAAGTTGAAGAAGGAACAAAGGAAATTAATTAATTGGACTTAAACACAAATCCTACTTCGGGTAGGATTTCTAGAGTCCTAATTGGATTAGGACTGGGAATCCTAGTTGGAGTAGGACTGGGATTCCTACTTGGAATAGGATTCCTACAATCCTAATGAGATTAGGAACTTTGAATTAAAATTGGCTTCCTACTTGGAGTAGGATTCCTAGAAATCCTAATTGGATTAGGACTTCGAATTCAAATAAAGTCCTAATTGGATTAGGACTAGAATTAAACAAATCCTAATTGGATTAGGATTTCTTAAGTCTAAATTAATTATTAATCTAATGAATCAACATGACTCCTAATTGGATTAGGATTGAAGAGTTCAATTAAGTCATGATTCATTCAAGTCCTAATTGGATTAGGACTAGCGTAGATTGAACCCAAATTTGGCTAATCCTAATTAGATTAGGATTAAACCATGAGAGAGGCACCTAATCCTCTTTGGAAGAGGATTGGGTTAACCAAGTAAGAGGGGCATCAGCCCCTCTTCACTTAGTTGGTGCGACATGAAGAGAGAAGGGGGCCGGCGCCCCCTCTTGGAAAGTAGTCAAGGGCTCCTAACTTGTAGGAGCCCTTCATCCTTATTAAAGGAGGACTAGGGCCAGCGCCCTAGAAAAACCTTTCTCCTCTTCATCACGTGGCCACCCCCTCTCCATCTCTCCTTGGTTCAGCCGCCATCAGCAAAGGGAAAAGAAGAGGAGGCGTCTCCCTCCTCTTGGTCTTCTTCCTTGGCTTCAGTGCGTGTGAAGAGAAGAAGGCTGCGAAGGGATTTGATCTTCTTCCTCTTCTTCATCCTTCTTCTTCCTCCTCTCAAATGCAATCAAGAGTTGATTGAAAGAGAGGACATCAGCCATCAAAGCTATCTCTGCAAGGGAGCTAGCACCCCGGTGAGATAGAGAGCTTGGATCGGATCCTGCTTCGTGTGGATACCCGTAGAGGCCGGACGTTTGAACGGCTTCAAGCGAACCCTCTTCCAAAACCACGAATTCAGATTTGCGGTGATCATCTACCCGCGCAAGGTGAAGATTTGATCTTCCTAATAGTTTTAAAAGTTTTAATTCCTACCTAATTACGAAAGGTCTCGAAACAACGTTCATGCGATGAACGTCGAACCCGTGCATGCCGATTCCGCTGCCATCTGAAAATTTTTGAAATATCAGCGGCATGGGCGGGTTCCCAACAGTGGTATCAGAGCCTAGGCTTCGTAGATTAAGGTAATAATTAAATATCTAAAGGCATATTAGATCTGAAAATTGAATGATCATGCATGCTGAAAAATTCTGCATGCAGATTTTTCAGGGGTGCTGATTTTTTGCATGCTGATTTTTATGTGATAAAAAGATGATTCTAAATGCATTGTTAATGGGATTACAAAGTTTAGAATCATGATTAGCATGATCAGCGACCTATGTCATGATACAATCAGTTAGTTTTCAGATCTGAAAATTGTAATTGTTGCATACGGTGATGATCATAGGATTCAACCCCTTTTGGTATCAAATGTAATGACCTGCGATGTGATCTGCGATGTCATGTAATTTTTCAGATGCTTGCATGCATCTTATTTGATGTTTTGAGAGGCCTGCGTGCCTCCTAAAAGGAGATGTAATTTATTTTTATTTTTATTTTACATCTGGTTGTATTTCTGTGATGTGATGTACATCAACGATCAAGTTGAAGCAAAGGCATGAGATGAAAGGTGATCCAAGCGGTTGATGGCGATAGGATCAAGGGTTGATCAAGGATCGAATCAAGGAGGCTTGGAACCAATTCAAGAGTTGAAGACCACTTGATCGATTGATGTGCATGTGCTTGTAATACGACCTAATTAGAATCCATGATCATCACCTATTTAAAATTTAACTTTAATTTGATGCTGCGATTATAACTGCCTGTGATGTACCGTTTGCATGTGATGTGAATGCGAGTCGGGTAGATAGGTTTACATATGATGTAGCAAACCCAATTGAGACCTAAATCAAAACCTCCTCAATCAAGTCGAGAGTGAACCGACATGAGCAAGTCATATTAGATTAATTGATCTAATTGGTGTCTAGGAAAGCATGAAAGGTGGTTACTTAATTAGGACCTTACTCTCTGAGTAAGGGGAGCCTCCCACCTGCTTACCTGGCCAATTGTTCGATTACCTCTTATGAAGGGCTCAAGTTGCAAACACTAAGACCTGATTAACCAATATTAAGTCAATAGGTCTTCCACTGTAGTAGAGCTGCTAAGGCCTTTCTGATGTTGATTTGTCTCGGCTGGACACAGTGGTCAAGTTGCATCGGGGGGCTGGACCTCTCTATAGACATGAGATGTTGTAGGGTAAAGGTGGGGTTGGGCACCAATAACTGTTAGGTGAGGACCCAATGACGACTTTATTCCTACGGTTATACGGTGGGTCTGACTTAACTAAGAAATGGGACCAATAACTGTTAGGTGAGGTCTTCATGGCTTAGAGACCAAGTTACACTGCAACATGCTTGAGAAGCATTGTACAAGAGTTGTACACTCATCTATCTATGTGTCACCAATAACTGTTAGGTGAGGTGGCATGTAAATCGGTGGGACCGCAGTACCCACTAGAAACCCTAGTCGTGTGGGATTTCCGTTTCCCTACCAGGAGAGTGTGAGGGATTCAAGAAAATAGTGGGAGTTACATTTGTTCTAAAAGACCTTAGAACAGATTAGGATCAAGTACAAAAGTCTAACTAGAATCATTACTCTCTGCAGATACAATGTCAGCTTCAAACCCTTTGACCCGTATTCTTGAGACCAACCGACTGACCGGAACCAATTACAAAGACTGGCTTAGAAATCTCAAAATAGTTTTGGACTGTGAGAAAATAGGCTACATACTCGATTCAGATATCCCCACACTACCAACACGTCCTACTGATGTTCAGCGTGAGATGCATAAAAAGTGGTTGGATGATGACATTAGAGTAAAATGCTATATGATGGCATCCATGTCTAATGAACTCCAATGCCAGCATGAAAATATAAAGACTGCTAGGGACATACTGGCACACCTGCAAGAGTTGTATGGTGAGCAGAGTCGCACAGCTCGTTTTGAAGTGTCCAAGAGGCTTTTCAAAGCAAAGATGCGCGAGGGGCAGTCTGTCCATGATCACGGTCTGACCATGATCAAGGACCTAGAGGAGCTTGAGAAGCTCGGTATGGACATGCACAAGGAATTACAAGTGGATTTGATCCTACAGTCACTTCCTGATTCATTTGGTCAGTTTATAGTAAACTACCACATGAATAAGATTGAATGCACTAAGACTGAACTAATCAACATGTTGGTAACTGCCGAGGGAGCCTTGAAAGGTTCAAGGGGCAATGTCCTTGCTGCTGAGTTGACTTCTGGTTCCAAGAGAAAGTCTACTTGGAAGAAAAAGAAGCCTGCTAAGAAGCAGAAGAAAGACAAGAAGCCAAAGAAGGAAGTTCAAAAGAAAAGGGCTAACGACAAAGGAAAATGTTTCCACTGCAATATCGAAGGCCACTGGAAAAGGAACTGTCCTTCATACCTCGAGAGCCTGAAGAACAAGAAAGGTGACACACCTTCAGAAGGTATAGACTTGCTCATAATTGAAACTAATCTAACGGTTTCTTCTACTTCTAGTTGGGTTATAGATTCGGGTTCTAGTGCTCATTTGTGCACTACCATGCAGGGTCTAAAGGAAAGTAGAAGGCTGGCGGAAGGTGCGGTAACCCTTCGGGTTGGCAACGGGGCAAAAGTTGCTGCTGTCGCTGTGGGCACCTACCATCTGCGACTACCGTCTGGATTTAGTTTAATACTTAGAGACTGCTATTATGTACCTGTTGCTAGCAGAAATTTGATTTCTGTTTCATGTCTAGCACAGGAAGGTCATGTTTTTACATTTGACAAAGACTGCTGTTCTATTTATTTGAGAAATAAAATAGTCGCACGTGGTTTCATGATTGACAGTCTCTATCATTTACATATGGATGTATCTGTGAATGTTACCGAGCAAGATGTGAGTGCCAAAGGATTCAAAAGATCCAGAGATGAGATAAACCAAAGATATTTGTGGCACCTCAGGCTTGGCTATATTGGAGAGGACAGAATGAACAAAATGGATAAAGATGGGCTTCTCGGCTCATTGACTTCCGAGTCATATCCAGTTTGCGAGTTCTGTCTTCAAGGAAAAATGGTTAGACTGCCCTTTGTAGGACATGGGGAGAGGACCACTGAAATACTTACCCTAATACATACAGATGTATGTGGCCCATTCGATGTGCTAGCCAGGGGACGTTATTCTTACTTCATTACCTTTACCGATGATTATTCACGGTATGGGTATGTGTATCTTATGAGACACAAGTCTGAATCTTTTGAAAAGTTCAAAGAGTTCAAGAATGAAGTAGAAAAACAAACTGGAAAAACTCTTAAGGCTCTTCGATCAGATCGAGGAGGAGAATACCTTAGTGGGGAATTCTGGGACTATCTCAAAGAAAACGGCATAGTCTCACAATGGACACCTCCGGGTACACCTCAACTCAACGGGGTGTCAGAGAGGAGGAATCGGACCCTGTTGGACATGGTCAGGTCCATGATGAGCTTCACTGATTTACCTATGTTTCTTTGGGGAGATGCCTTACTCACAGCGATTTATTTATTGAATAGAGTTCCCTCTAAATCCGTTCCTACCACACCGTATGAGATATGGCATGGTAAGAAACCAAGTCTGGGTCATCTCAAGATTTGGGGATGTCCGGCCCATGTCAAGAGACTACAGACGGACAAGTTAGAGGCTAGGACCATAAGTGCTCGTTTTATAGGATATCCTAAAGAGTCATTAGGATACAATTTTTACGTCTCAGAGGATCACAATGTGTTTGTGAGCCGTCATGCCATCTTCTTGGAAAATCAGTTTATCCTTGATAGAGGCAGTGGGAGGAAAATTGAGCTTGAAGAGAAAGTCTCTGAAAAGCAACGAGTCATGGATCCTATAGAACCCATTCATAAAGAGCCAGTACACGATGTCCCTCGACCACCTCGTAGATCTAGTAGGGTCTCCCATCCTCCCGATAGATACTTAGGTATACTAGAAGAGGATACCGAGAAAATGTTCCTAGTGGGAGATAGGGATCACATACAGGATCCCAAAACCTACAACGAGGCGATATCTGATATCGATTCCGAGAAATGGCTGGAAGCAATGAAGTCAGGGTTAGACTCCATGCATTCCAACCAAGTCTGGACCTTAGTAGATCCACCAGAAGGTATTGTACCTATTGGATGCAAATGGATCTACAAAAGGAAGATAGGTTCGGATGGAGAGGTAGAGACCTATAAGGCAAGGCTTGTGGCGAAAGGGTATAGTCAGCGCGAAGGCATTGACTATCAGGAGACCTTTTCACCTGTTGCCATGCTAAAATCCATCCGAACATTGCTTGCCATTGCAGCATTTCATGATTATGAAATTTGGCAGATGGATGTGAAAACTGCTTTCCTGAATGGATATCTTGATGAAGATATCTATATGGAACAGCCTTTGGGTTTCACTTCCAGTGATGGAGATCACAAGGTCTGCAAGCTGCAAAGGTCCATCTATGGACTAAAGCAAGCATCTCGGAGTTGGAACACTCGTTTCGATGACGCAATCAAAACGTTTGATTTCATCAAAAACGAAGAGGAACCGTGTATTTACAAAAAGGTTAGTGGGAGTGCTGTCGTTTTTCTCGTACTGTACGTAGATGACATTCTCCTAATAGGGAATGATATTCCCATGCTAACCTCGGTTAAGGTCTGGTTGTCAAAAGAATTCTCCATGAAAGACCTTGGGGAAGCATCCTATATTTTGGGAATAAAGGTCTATAGAGATAGATCTAAAAGGATGCTTGGCCTGTCACAGAAGATGTACATAGAGGAGGTGCTGAAGAGGTTCAGCATGGAAAACTCCAAGAGGGGTCTCTTACCCCTTAGGCATGGAATTCATCTCTCCAAGAAGATGTGCCCCAACACATCTGAAGAGATTCAACGCATGAGCAAGATTCCCTATGCATTGGCAATAGGAAGCCTCATGTATGCCATGCTGTGTACACGACCTAATATAGCTCTTGCTGTGAGTGTCACAAGCAGATATCAGTCGGATCCAGGTAAGAAGCACTGGATAGCTGTGAAGAACAGTCTTAAGTACTTGAGAAGAACTAAGGACATGTTCTTAGTCTTTGGGAGAAGATCAGAGTTGAAGGTAGAAGGATGCACACATATTGATGATAGAGAGTCTACATCAGAATATGTGCAATTGTGATTCAGTAAATTGGAAGAGTTCCAAACAACCGATCATTATAGATTCTACCTTAGAAGCTGAATGTTAAGCCGTATCTAAGGGTGCAGTGGAAACCTTCTGATTAAAAGTTAATTGCAGAGTTAGGTGTAATGTCATTAGATGCCATAACACTTTACTGCGATAACATTGGCACCATAGCACTAGCTATGGAGCCATGGTCTCATCAGAAGTCTAAGCATATAGAGCGGCGCTTTCACCTCATACGCGACTATGTGGAGAAGAAATATGTAGAGGTGCAGAGAGTAGACTCCGCGGATAACGTGGCAGACCCGTTCACTAAGCAGCTGAGTCAGCAAAAGACTGAAGCCCACCTTGAGAAGATGGGCCTAAGATATATGACCAATTGGCTTTAGTGCAAGTGGGAGATTGTTAGATGTATGCCCTAGAAGCCAATTTGGCTGACACATTGTTGATTCTAGGGACATAATTTTGTACTTGACTATTTATTATTAAATAAATAAAAGGCATCTTTTCATTCATATTGTTTATGTGTCTATGAATCGTCCAAGAAATTAATAAGATGATGATACATATTCTCAAGAGTTGAGAATTTGAGCCATGTATCATTGGTGATTAATTTCTAAATGCTCCTGATCAATGGATCATCACGAGGACGGTGATTGACCCGATCAGTGCACAGATCACTTTCCTTCTGGATGGACGAGACTTGAGTCCACAGTGTAGGGACACTGAAGTGATAGTGCAGGTGCTTGTTAGAGAACAAGGGTACTGAGCGTGACCAAGACAAGAAGTCACTTGGATGTCTATCCACTCGTCAGTGACTTGCTTGATGTTGCAGTAGTGTGACTGGTCCTTTGACCTGCGGTGCTTCGGCTACTCACAGTGAGGTTATTGTAGTTTGACTACACACATACATAGTCTCTAGCCATATGGGTCCATGCAGTGTAGATTGGCTGCAGTAGGTTCACTGTAGGAGTAGGGTATGCACCTATAAGGAATCTATCGACCTTGATAGAAGAGGAGTGATCCTATGTGATTTGTTAGACTGAGTTCTAAGACCTTGGCCAGGGCAGTAAGTGGAAAAGGAGTTTTCCATTATCGAACTCGAGTCGAATAAATCTTGACATATGACAGACGATGGGGTTTGACGAGTTGTCCATGACCTCCGTCCTGTAGAGATCCACGATAGTAGGACTGTATCACATGTTAACTGCACCTAGAGGTTCATCATTCCATTCTGCTGGGTAGCCACTACATGCTGCTAGGTGTCACTGGTGGATGGTGGGACTCATAGGGATTATCTTGATGATCGATAAATCCTAATGAGTAGAGTTGGAATCGTTCCAACCCATTGAAACGAGTTTTCAATGATATAGTGATAGAGATCACAATATATCTCACTACCAGTCAGAATAGAACCTATGGGGTCACACACACTAGAAGTATTGACCGATCCGATGGTTGAAATTGTGATTAGGAATCACAAGAAATCAATTTGATTGATAAGAAGTTGAAGAAGGAACAAAGGAAATTAATTAATTGGACTTAAACACAAATCCTACTTCGGGTAGGATTTCTAGAGTCCTAATTGGATTAGGACTGGGAATCCTAGTTGGAGTAGGACTGGGATTCCTACTTGGAATAGGATTCCTACAATCCTAATGAGATTAGGAACTTTGAATTAAAATTGGCTTCCTACTTGGAGTAGGATTCCTAGAAATCCTAATTGGATTAGGACTTCGAATTCAAATAAAGTCCTAATTGGATTAGGACTAGAATTAAACAAATCCTAATTGGATTAGGATTTCTTAAGTCTAAATTAATTATTAATCTAATGAATCAACATGACTCCTAATTGGATTAGGATTGAAGAGTTCAATTAAGTCATGATTCATTCAAGTCCTAATTGGATTAGGACTAGCGTAGATTGAACCCAAATTTGGCTAATCCTAATTAGATTAGGATTAAACCATGAGAGAGGCACCTAATCCTCTTTGGAAGAGGATTGGGTTAACCAAGTAAGAGGGGCATCAGCCCCTCTTCACTTAGTTGGTGCGACATGAAGAGAGAAGGGGGCCGGCGCCCCCTCTTGGAAAGTAGTCAAGGGCTCCTAACTTGTAGGAGCCCTTCATCCTTATTAAAGGAGGACTAGGGCCGGCGCCCTAGAAAAACCTTTCTCCTCTTCATCACGTGGCCACCCCCTCTCCATCTCTCCTTGGTTCAGCCGCCATCAGCAAAGGGAAAAGAAGAGGAGGCGTCTCCCTCCTCTTGGTCTTCTTCCTTGGCTTCAGCGCGTGTGAAGAGAAGAAGGCTGCGAAGGGATTTGATCTTCTTCCTCTTCTTCATCCTTCTTCTTCCTCCTCTCAAGTGCAATCAAGAGTTGATTGAAAGAGAGGACATCAGCCATCAAAGCTATCTCTGCAAGGGAGCTAGCACCCCGGTGAGATAGAGAGCTTGGATCGGATCCTGCTTCGTGTGGATACCCGTAGAGGCCGGACGTTTGAACGGCTTCAAGCGAACCCTCTTCCAAAACCACGAATTCAGATTTGCGGTGATCATCTACCCGCGCAAGGTGAAGATTTGATCTTCCTAATAGTTTTAAAAGTTTTAATTCCTACCTAATTACGAAAGGTCTCGAAACAACGTTCATGCGATGAACGTCGAACCCGTGCATGCCGATTCCGCTGCCATCTGAAAATTTTTGAAATATCAGCGGCATGGGCGGGTTCCCAACACTTGGTTCATAAATATGAACTATTTAAAATGGATTCAAATGAAACAATCACATCCATGTTCACTAGGTTTACTGATATTGTCAATGGTCTAAAAAGCCTTGGCAAGAACTATACTAACAGTGAGCATGTCAGGAAAATCCTTCGGTGTCTACCAAGGTCGTGGGAAGCTAAAGTGACAGCAATCCAAGAAGCCAAGGACTTGAACAAGCTACCACTTGAGGAGCTTCTTGGATCCCTCATGACGCACGAGCTCACCATGAAACAACACAACGAGGAAGAGTCCTCCCATAGGAAAAAGGTAATAGCCCTTAAATCTACTTCTTCTAACAAGGACTTGTCTTGCAGCAGCAGCAGTGAAGAAGAAGAAGATGAGGAAGATGGTGGTGAGGCTCTTCTTGTGCGTAAGTTCAAGAAATTCATCAACCACAAGAAGTCCTATCATCAAAGGAGAGGCCCCTCAAATTCCTACCGCAAAGACAAAGGTAAGGAAAGGGAAAATGAGGGGATTGGTTGTTACGAGTGCAAGAAGCCGGGTCACATAAGAGCGGAGTGCCCCTTACTGAAGAAGGGGAGTAAGTACAAGAAGAAAAAGGCACTTGTCACTACCCTATCGGACTCCGACTCATCATCCTCCTCATCAGATGATGAACAAGAAGAGAAGGCCAATTTCTGTTTCATGGCCAACGAAAACGAGGTAACTTCCGACACGCATCCTGATTTTTCTTTTGATGAACTTTATGATGCATTTAATGAATTAATGATAGAATATAAGGTTATAAATCTTAAGAATAAAGAACTGAAAATAACTAATCAATCATACCTACATAAATACGATAAATTAGTTAAGGATAAGGATTTAATCACCAAAGAAAATATATAACTTAAAACAAGCAACCAACTTTTAACTCAAAAGACCAACACCTTAACTAAAGAAAATGAAAAACTAACTAAGGAATTTTCAGAACTTAAAAAATATAAACAAACCTTAGATAAGGATCTTACTAAAGAACTTAATGATCTAAAAGCCGAAAATCAAACACTAACTAAAGAACTTAACAAATACAAACCCTTAGTTGAAAGATTTACCTATAGTTCTGAAAAATTAAACATGATACTAAATAGTCAACGTGCAGTGTTTAATAAAGCCGGTTTAGGATATAAACCAAGGAATAAGCAAAAACTTCTTAGTAACTTCTTTGTTAAAGCTGGAGAAACAAAAACTAAGAAAATAACCTGCTTTTGTTGTGGTACAGTAGGCCATAAAGCAAATGTATGTAATTTTAGGAAAAGTAAAACTAAAAGAAAAATTAAAAGGGTATGGGTTCCAAAAGGAACCAACTTGACTAACCATGAAGGACCCAAGAAAACTTGGGTACCTAAGATGACATGATTTGCTTGTGTAGGAGTGTCTTGCAGCCAAGGTCAACAAAAATTGCTGGTATTTGGATAGTGGCTGCTCAAGGCACATGACGGGTGATAAAGACCAATTTTTCACCCTTGAAGCTAAGAAGGGAGGTGCTGTGACGTTTGGAGACAACAACCAAGGTCACATCATTGGTATTGGTAAAGTTCAAATCACTCCTTCTACTTTTATAGATAATGTTAGATATGTTGATGGTCTTAAGCATAACTTGTTAAGCATCAGTCAATTATGTGATAAAGGATATGATGTTATGTTTAAACCATCACTATGTATTATAACAAATCCTAATGATAATAGCTTAGTTTTTAAAGGGATTAGACGTAGAAATGTATATGTTGTAGACCTAGAAGATCTTGCAAAACATAACCAATGTCTAGTTGTAAATGAAACTAAAGATAATGATGCTAGTTGGTTATGGCACCGTAAGTTAGGTCATGCAAGCATGGACACAATAACTAAATTAGTTAAAAGAGACTCCGTGATAGGTTTGCCAAAATTAAAATTTGAAAAGAACAAAATATGTGAAGCATGTCAATTTGGCAAACAATCTAGGAACTCTTTTAAATCCATAAAATGTGTCTCTACCTCTAGGCCTCTAGAATTATTACACATGGACCTATTTGGTCCAACTAGAACAACAAGTCTAGGTGGAAATAAATATGGTCTTGTTATAGTAGATGATTACTCTAGGTACACATGGGTCATGTTCCTAGCACATAAGGATCAAGCATTTTCTATGTTTAAAAAGTTCCATAAGGGAGTAACAAATGCTAGAGAGTCTTCAGTCATAGCCATTAGAAGTGACCGTGGTACCGAATTCGAAAATCAATTATTTGACGAATTTTGTAGTAAAAAGGGGATAACCCATAATTTTTCTGCACCTAGGACACCACAACAAAATGGAGTTGTGGAAAGGAAAAATAGAACTCTAGAGGAAATGGCTAGAACGATGTTATGTGAAAGTAACCTCCCTAAGTACTTTTGGGGAGAAGCCATTAATACTTCCTGCCATATATTAAATAGAGTTTTATTAAGACCCATTATAAAGAAAACACCATATGAACTGTGGAAAAACAGAAAACCAAAGGTTAATTATCTTCATGTTTTTGGATGTAGGTGTTTTGTGCATAATAATGGGAAAGACAATCTAGGGAAATTTGACCCTAAATCTGATGAAGGAATATTCTTAGGTTATTCTACAACTAGTAAAGCCTATAGAGTATTTAATAAAAGAACCTTAGTCATAGAAGAATCTATACATGTAGTATTTGATGACTCTAGTGACATCTCCTCTAGTAAGAAAGTTAATTTTGATGATGATGTTGAAATACTTGAGGAAAAGATAGATGAGATGGGATTACAAGATGATAATCAAAAGTTGATTGAAGGAGAATCATCAAGCCAAGAGGCTATTGTGGATCATGGGCTAACAAAAGCTTGGAGGTATGCTCACGGGCATCCTAAGGAACTCATTCTAGATGATCCATCTCAACCGGTTAGGACTAGAGCTTCACTAAGAAATCTAAATAGCCATCTAGCTTTTGTTTCACACTTTGAGCCCAAACATATAGAAGAAGCCGAAAATGATGTAAATTGGATAAATGCAATGCAAGAAGAACTAAACCAATTTACTAGAAACAAAGTGTGGGATCTAGTAGAGAGGCCTTCTGAATATCCAATTATAGGTACAAAATGGATATATAAAAATAAGCTAGATGAAAATGGAATTGTTATAAGGAATAAGGCTAGACTAGTGGCAAAGGGTTATAATCAAGAAGAAGGCATAGATTTTGATGAAACCTTTGCTCCCGTAGCTAGACTTGAGGCTATTAGACTATTATTAGCATATGCATGCTCTAAGGATTTCAAACTATTTCAAATGGATGTAAAAAGTGCATTTTTAAAGTGGGGTGAAAATCCCGCAACAGGTATATAAATGAGGAAGTGTATGTAGAACAACCTCCTGGTTTTGAAAATCATCAATACCCTAATCATGTGTATAAACTGAACAAAGCACTTTATGGACTAAAACAAGCACCTAGAGCATGGTATGAGAGACTTAGTAAATTCCTATTAGAACATGAATTCTCTAGGGGAAATGTAGATACAACATTATTTCTGAAAAAGAAAAATAAGGATATGTTATTAGTACAGATTTATGTTGATGATATCATTTTCGGTGCTACTAACAATCGCCTCTGCGAGGAATTTGCTGATTTGATGCAGAGTGAGTTTGAGATGAGCATGAAGGGAGAGCTAAACTACTTCCTCGGGCTTCAAATCAAACAATCTGAAGGAGGCATCTTCATCAATCAAGCAAAATATATCAAGGAGATGCTCAAGAAGTTTGATATGGAGGGAAACAAGTCAATCAGCACCCCCATGAGCTCATCATGCAAGTTAGACCAAGATGAATCAGGTAAATCTGTAGATCAAAAACTTTATAGAGGTATGATAGGTTCTTTACTGTATCTTACTGCAAGTAGGCCTGATATTATGTTTAGTGTGTGCATGTGTGCTAGATATCAGGCTAATCCTAAAGAATCACACCTAGCTGCAGTTAAGAGAATCTTTAAATACTTAATTGGAACTAAGAACATAGGGCTGTGGTACTCTAAAGAATCTAGCCTAAACTTAATAGGGTACACAGATTCAGACTTCGCTGGATGTAAGCTTGATAGAAAAAGTACCAGCGGGTCCTGTCAATTTCTAGGAGAAAACCTAATCTCATGGTTTAGCAAGAAACAAAACTCGGTTGCATTATCCACTGCAGAAGCTGAATATGTTGCAACCGGGAGTTGTTGTGCTCAAATCTTATGGATTAAACAACAATTAGAAGATTATGGCATTAAACAAGATAAAATCCTCATTAATTGTGATAATACAAGTGCCATAAATCTAACTAAAAATCCAATTCAACATTCAAGAACTAAACACATTGAGATAAGACATCACTTCATAAGAGATCATGTATTGAATGGTGATGTGTCACTCCAATTTGTTTGTACTGATAATCAATTAGCAGATATTTTTACAAAACCCCTAAGTGAAGAGAGGTTTAGTGTGCTTAGGAGGGGATTAGGAGTGATTGATCCATCCTAGTGGGTTTTTCACTAGATTAATTGATTTTGATGATTAGAATGAGGTTAAAATAGAGTTTCTATGCAGTGATCATCAAATCAGTCCTTAATTAGGTGATTTTCCCTCATTTGGCATGATTATGGCATGGTTTTTAGGCGCATGCCAAGATTAGAGACAACTCGAGTAAGTTTCAGAGCCGGCTCCTGAGGGGGAGTCGACTCGCGCATTTGCGGGAGTCGACTCGCAAAGTTGGCAGCTGAGGGGGAGTCGACTCGCACACTGTCGGGAGTCGACTCGCGCATATTCTGGAGTCGACTCGAGGTCGAGTCGACTCGCGACTCAGGGGAGTCGACTCGCAGTCGGGATCCGACTTTTTAACCCTAGGTTTGTCGTTTCGCAAACACTTTTCCTCAAGCCGCCACTGTTCACAAAGCCCTAGAGCCGACTCCTAGGTCATCCCCGATCGTCTCCAAGCCCTTTTCCCGTCGATTTTTCGCCGGACATTGAGTTTCCGTCCGTTCCTAGGTCATTTCCGGTCCGTCCCGAGCTTCCTCTGTTGGTCCTTCACCGTCCTCTAGGTATTTTTCTTCCCGTTTAGGTCAAGATGCCTCGTAAGACCGTCGTTAGGAAGAGGTCCCGTCCCGAGGCCGGTCCCGAGCGGCGCTCCAAGGCGCGGCACGATCCCGCGAGGGAACCACCTCCGGATCGTTCCCCGCCTAGGGTGGTTCTCGTTAGGCCGTTGGCCGGGAAGGCCGTCACCTCCGGGAGGTTTGTCGATTTCGACTATCTCTCCCGGGAGGGGTTCACCATAGGCGATAGGCTTAGAGCCCAGGGCCTAGAGTACTTCCTCACCTTGGACCTTCCCACCTATCCTGGCCTAGTTCAAGAGTTTTACAGTACCGTCCATCGGGGAGATGGAGGTATCGAGGGCACGGTAGTAGGTGTCCCGTTGCGTGTCACAGAGGACCTCATTGCCCATATCCTTCACCTTCCATTAGTAGGGGTGGCTCCCGCACACCCTGAGGATAGAGTTGCGGCCCTTACGGTCGTCTTAGGGCATCCACCTCAGTCCCCCCTAGATGAGGTATCTGCTAGCTCACTTCCTATTGAAGTGAGAATCCTTTTGAGCATTCTGTCCAGGTCCATCTTCCCTAAGACAGGGAGATTTGATTTTGTGAATGAGAGGGACTTAGCTATTATGTCTTATATCCTTCAGGACACCCCGATCAACTTCCCAAAGCTCATTTATAGGTATATGTGTGAGCCCCTAGATAGACCTAGGCTCTCACTCCCATACGGGATGTTATTCACTCTTCTTTTTAGGCAGTACGAGATTCCCATTCTTGAGAGGGAACCCTCTCGTGCCTTGCGATGGACTGATCGCTTATGTACGGGGACTATGCACAGGATGGGGTTTCGGAAGAGAGAAGGGATCTGGGTTAGGAAGTCCACTCTCACTGCTCAGACCACCAGACCATCACCCAGTCCTGAGCCAGATTCAGACTACCCAGACCTTCTAGACCATCCAGACCTCCCATCCACTCCTCCTGCTCCTACCACCTCTGCCGGACCTTCCTCCTCAGTTCCACCATCTATGGAGGTCCGTATTGATACAGAGCAGCTCCGGGAGCTGCGGCAGGAGATCGTCCGAGATCTGAGGGATGAGCTGCTTCGGGAGCTCCGAGGTGCGGTGCCTGCCCCCACTCCTGCACCCGTATCTTCTCAGTTGGTCCCTTCCTTGACAGCCGTGACTGACATGACGGCTCATGTACGGGAAGAGATCTACAATGTCCGGAGTTTGGTCCAGGCCCAGTTCCACAGCATGAGTGAGGTCACGAGCTCCACTCGACAGATGCGAGAGGAGATAGGTCGTGACATGCACACCACCACCGAGGGGGCCGAGCGCTTGGCGAATGTACTCATCGACAAGCTGGACGCACTTCAGACATCGGTGACTGGGCTTCAGGCGTCGGTGACAGAGCTCTCCACTACACATAGCAGAGCCACCACGTCTATTATCACGCAGCTCGGACATGTGACAGATGCAGTCACCCTCCTCATGGAGCAGAGCCGATTGAGAGGAGGAGCACCATCCTCGAGAGGAGGTGCCACATCCTCCAGAGGAGGAGATGCATCCTCGAGAGGGGGAGCTTCATCCTCCAGAGGAGGAGATGCATCCTCGAGAGGGGGAGCTTCATCCTCGAGGAGGACATAGATGTGTTTGAGTTTTGTTTTGTATTGTTTTACTTTACTTATTGTATGCTCAAATATACTTCAATTCATATCAATACAATGAGTAGACATCTTATCTTCAATTATGTGCCATTTGATGATTGGTTGTGCCATTGATTGTGGTTGATTACCTCCTTTTTGGTATGATGACAAAAAGGGGGAGAAATATGTATAAAATGTGTAAAAGGGGAGAAATATGAAAAAATATGTAAAAGAAATCAATGGAAATAAATAAAAAGATAAACTCTTAAAAACATACTCAAATTTGTTCTAAGTGGATTCGGTACCTCGAGGCTCATTATCTCTCTTTTGGGGCTCCTAATGGAGTAATCTCCAGAATCTATTCAAGGGATATTCGGAGATTAGCTGAATCCTACTCAAGAACAAATTGACAGATTTTTCCTCTAAAAACAAAAAATTCAGTTCAAAAACTTCAAAGCATTAAAAGGAAATTCAGAGAATCAAAACATAGTTGAATGCATATGTTGAGGGGGAGAATCTGAATTTTAATCAAGCTAAATCATTAATGACATATAAGCCAAACAATTGATTGCATACTATGAAGGCTTATATAATTCCAAATGAAAGGGGGAGCTTTAACTCCGAAATTTGCTGTTTCACTCCTTTCAAACTTGGATAAATTAAATTATCAGACATTTGAATTCATTTATGGATTTTATTTCATTATTTATTGAGCAAGTCATTTTATATATACTCAAAGTTTTGTCATCATCAAAAAGGGGGAGATTGTGGAGTGATTGATTAAAACCCCATTTGATTTTGATGAGCTCAAAGCATTTGAGTATATCTTATGATTACTAATGAATTCAATTGAGTGTTTCAGTGAAAATCCTGTCCAAGTGTATCTAGATTTGGTTCATAGTATTTTGGATAAGTTAAGAAGTCTGCTGAACCAAAGTCTGAGACTCGAGTCGACTCCCGAGTATCACGAGTCGACTCCAAGCGTATCAAGTTCACTGGCACGAGCTCGAGTCGACTCCAGATCAGTACGAGTCGACTCCGACTGAGAACAGACAGAAGGACAGAAAGCTTCATCTCAGAACCTGTCAACGAGTCGACTCCTGAAGTGCGCGAGTCGACTCCAATGTTCACCGAGTCGACTCCAGGAAAGTAAGAGTCGACTCCAAGCAGTCACAGGCAGAAAAGTCAGAGAACGATTTTCGGACTCTGAGATTCGAGTCGACTCCCGCAATACGCGAGTCGACTCCGAGACTGAGCGACCATCGACAGACAGAAACCATGTTACTGCCTCTGAGATTCGAGTCGACTCACAGACAGCTCGAGTCGACTCCGAGACAAGCTTCACGTCAAAAGGCAGAAGACCAATTTTCGGAAACTGAGAGCCGAGTCGACTCCAAGGAGGTTCAAGTCGACTCCAAGACTGGATGAGCCAAAAGACAGAGAATCGGGAGTTCGGGCTCTGAGATTCGAGTCGACTCCAAGGACAGTCGAGTCGACTCGAGTGGACAAAATTCAAAATTGGATCCACGGACTTCAGTGGATGAGCCGACTCCAAAATTGCCAGGTCAGCTCCAGAAGTTGGCGAGTCGACTCCGAGTCAAGACGAGTCGACTCCCAGTCGTGACGGCAACTTTAATTCAAATTTGGAACAGTTGCCGAGTCGACTCCGGAAAAGCTTGAGTCGACTCCCGCTACAGCCGAGTCGACTCCTGATCGCGCGAGTTGACTCCAACCCACCAACGGTCATATTGTCAAGCTGCGCAGAGTGTGCAGAACGGACAGAAAAAGTAGTGTAACGGCTAGTTTCCGTAGGGGTTGGCTTAAATAGCCACAGAAGACTGTAGCAAGGCAGAGAACAGATATTCCACTCCAAGCATTCAAGTTTTCAAGCTCTCCAAGTGCTCTTAAACGAAAAAGGGGAGATCTGCATTTACTGCTCCAACAACTTCTTCCCAACAATCAAAGCTTCCTCCTCCTGCATTCAAGTCGACTACTCTTTCAAGAGGAGACCGGAGTTCCAGAAGCCATACCTCTTCACCAGCTTAAAAGCGTTTGAGGGCTTCTAACTCCTTTATGATTATATTGTTTTAAATCTGCTTTTTGAGAAGCTATTTTCTGTTTTCTTCTATCTCTTGTATTTACTTGATTCAATCGGGGGATTGAATCAAGGGGTTTAAGGTTGGTTGGTGAGCCAAATTAAAACCAACGTGTGTAAGGGTTTGATTGTGAGCCCGGAAAAACAATCGGGGTTGGTTCTAGTCGGTGAGCCTGGAAAAACCAACCGAGTTCGTTGTGAGCTCGTAAAACAACAAGTTTGGTTGTGAGCTTGCAAAACAACCGGCTGTAATCCAAGGGGGTTATAGTGAAATTCCCAAGTGAGACTTGGGGAGTGGACGTAGGAGCAAGGGTTAGCTCCGAACCACTATAAAACTTTGTGTTTGTATTGCATTGTCTCTCATCTTCTTCCCCGCACACTACTCACAGCACTTAGCTTTAATTAAATAACTTGTTGTAGTTTTTAATTAACCACCCACAAAGTTTAAATTAGCCAAATTATTTTAAAACCCAATTCACCCCCCCCCCCCCCTCTTGGGTTGTCTATCTGGGCAACATTTACCCTTTTCATTAGCCCTTGGAGCACCCCTTTCCTGATATGTGCTTCTATTTACAGAGATTTCAGATCTGAAAGCAGGGGCGTTACCTCGAGAAAATGGAACTCCTCGGTTGGTGCTGCGCTCGGGAAATCTTCGTGCAACCGGTGCTTGCGTAGGGCGTCTTTGTCGTAGCTGCGATTCAACTCGAATGGCGAGTTGGTATGCCTCCTCTAGGCTGAAGATGCGCGTCGTCATTAGCTCCCTCTTGATGTCATCCCTCAGCCCGGATCGGTACCGAGTTAGGGACTGTCGATCCGTCTCCGTGAGGTTGCTGCGGATCATCAACTCATGGAATCGGGCCGTATACTCCTCTACGGAAGAGCTCCCTTGACGAAGTTTCAGAAGTTCTTCGAAGAGTGTCTCCTCATAATGAAGGGGAAGAAACTTTTTCTTCAAACGAAGTTTCATCTCTTCCCAATCATTGATAGGGGGCTGTCGGAGTCGATGAAGCTTCTCTTCAACGCTATGCCACCATATGCGTGCTTGGCCCTTGAGCTTCATCTTCACGAATCGCACCTTGGTTTCATTAGGCATGCTGAACCATTCGAAGTAGTCTTCGAGAGACATCAGCCAATCCTGAAAGTGGGTTGGGTCCATGCTTTTACTGTAATCAGCAACTTCTACACGAATCCGCTTCATGATATCGTCGAGATCATTGCGCTCCCGCTGATTTTGATGAACATAGGGGTTTCTGAAATTATTCCCCATACGAGGAATGTTTGGAGGGGGCATCCGCTGACCCCTAGGTGGCCTTTGGGGTGATAGACCCCTAGGGGAGAATGCTTCAATGTCAGGGTCTTCTGGATTTTCAGGATGTGCAGGAACGCCATGATCATCTTCAAGATTGTTTTGCTCGGGGAAGAGACTGATAAGTGCTAAACAATGCATAAATTAATATCTTATTTATAGCACTTATCATTATTTTAATTCACATATTTTGTAAATTCAACCAAAAAAATGTATTACCTTCATGATTGCATTTTAATAAATTATCCAAGGTAATTCAAGTTTGATTTGATTATTTATTAATTAAGCTTAATGCATTCAGGTCGAGTCGAGCTCAATTAGGTAAAGCCTATGGACACTACAGCATCCTCCAGAATCGACTCCAAGAACTCTCCTCCAAAACCCAGTGCTTTCCATTAATTCCTGTTTCTTCACAATTTCACCTACTTCTCTTCCCACACTTTTCAATCATTTATTTCTCAGATCTTAAAGTATATCATCTATTCATCTATAGTTGCACAGATCTCAGAGAATTCTAGTCATTGGCCTTTTCCCAGCCAAATAGGATTAATTCCCCTGTTTCAAACGGTTCAATTCTCATCTTCCCAACCAAGCCAAATCAAATCCACAGATAAAATCCCAGCCGAATCTGGCACCTCCCAACGGCTCAGTATCCTCCAAGATCCTCCATCTTCATCCCATCATCCGCTTTAACTCCCCAGTTTCACGCGTCAGCATCCCAACGTCCCATGTTCTTCTCCGAACCCCAGCATCGGGCATGTTATCTTCCTTCTCCGTGTTCTTCTCAGCGGAACCAATTCTAGAACTCATCCTTATCTCCCAGCTCTCCTCTTCTTCCGGATTCCTTCCCGTCCAGCCAACGGAAACATCCCCGAAGGATGAGCATTCAAGCCGTTCTAACTCCCCTGTTTTCCAGCCATGCCGAGCATCACGGAAGAAGCTCACGCATGAATGATCCACATCGTCCGCAGTCCAAGGATTTCCTCCCAGTCGGATGAGCATCCAAACTTCTTCCCCTCTGCGTGAAACAGCATGATCCTATCACCTCCCAGATCCCCCAGCTCTCATCTCGTTCCCAGTTCATTCCCATCAACTTCAGTTCTTATCCACCGTTCACAGCCTCCTCTGCTTCCTTTCCATCCGCAAATATCCCACTACATCCACGTCACCAGCAACTCCAACGTCTTTCGGATCGTTCTCACATTCATTCCGTTTATAACTTGATCCCATGGGATCCCCTGTTCCGAGTTCATCCCTGTTTTAGCTTCAAAACATAGCTATATCCCAACCGAATCCATTCCTTCCCTGTTTCACACGTCTTCATCTCAATCAAATCCCCTGCATCCCAGAACAACCTCAAATCCCAGCATCCTTATCTCCTCCTGCATCCAATAGATTCATCTACGGATTCTCAAGCTTTCCAGCTTCTCCTGGAATCCCACCTCCTTCCGTTCGTGAACGTTATCCCAACTGCATCATCCCGCATCCAACCGAATCCCCGACTTCAGCTTTCTCTAGAATCACCCTCTCCCACGTCCAAGTAATCCATGGCCAATTGGATGATCATCCCAAACAACTGCCTCCTAGATTTCCTCTTCTGCGTTCATCCTCATCCACCGACTGCAACAAATCCATAGCGTCCCGTGTTCTCGCCAGCAGGAAAATCAAGCTTCAGCAGCCACGGATAAACTCTAAAAACCCAACACATCCAGCTTCAGCCGTTGATCCATCTTTATCTCAACTTGGAACAGGGGAGAGAGGGGGAGAAACGCAGCCTATAAAAGGCCCAGGTGTGAACCGAGAAGGCCATTCCTCCTTCCCCACCGGGGGGCATTCCCTCTTCCCCCACCGGGGGCTGCTCCCATCATCTCTCGGAGGCCAAATCCCACGGGAAGAAGAAGAAGTAAAGGGAGAGATAATAGTTTGGGATATTCTGGGAATTACTTCCCACAAAAAAAAAAGAGAGAAAAGAAATGAAATGATAAGAGGGGAGTTGCCGAAAGAAGAGAAGGAAGAAATGGGAGCCCACTGCTGTGCCACTGCTGCTGTCGCCCACGACTTCATGGAAGGCTGATCTCCTCTCCAGGGCTGGATGTAGCCCTAACAAAGGGCCAAGGGTTTTTATATTTTTAATTTCTATTCTTGGAGTTGTATAAACCTTATTCTGCTTCTAATGAATATTTTATTTCATCTCATATTTAATTTCTGTGATTTTAAATATGAAGTTTATACAACTGCTCTTCATGATCATTGAAGTAAAAATAAGATAGTTCATGCTTAAGGAAGATGCGATGTGCTACCACCTTAGATTAGGGTAGACATTTCATGCTAAACTAAAGATGGATTATGCCTAAATTACTTCTGTGAAATTTTATTCGAATGCTTATTAGGCTTGTAGCCAATTTGCATGTTAATCCAAGAATAAATTAAAATATAAATAACCCTTGTTCCGATGTTAGTGGTGAATTCCTTGCCCTAGGTTCTCCCAAATTGATATCATTTTAATTGCATTTTTTTATTCAATTGCTTAGTTTAATAGTCTTCACAAATTCTCTTCCTTTCAAATATTTTTATTTTTAAGAAAAACAACTATACCCCAATTCCTGTGGATCGATACCCGTAGTCACTATCCTACCAGATACGTGCTATTGCGTGGTCTTTAAAGTTGACTATCAATTTTTGGCGCCGTTGCCGAGGATTGCTAGCATAGTTGTTTTCCTTTTCATTAAAAAAAAAAAACTTTCAAAAAAATATATATATATTTAAAATAAAATAAAAATATTTTCTATTTTTGTTACTTTCCTTATCTCTTTTTTCTTTTACTAATTTTTGATTTTTCTCTTGATTTTTCTTGATCAGGAATCGAAAAGAAAATCTGGGACGATCAAAAAGGGAACTGCTGGAAAAAGAATGCTGTCGAGGTTTGAGTAAATTTTTTTTCAAAATTGCTGGGGAAATTCCCTTTGGTAACCTCTAAACCTTTCTTATTTAAATTCCCTTTTGTGGTGATTGTTTGATTTTAAATTCAGTAAAAGTGTGAATACATGCTTGATACACATACACCAATTAATCTGCACATAGTAAGGGCAATCACTCCAACAAGATAAGAACTGGATTTCATCACCAGATTCTTGCCCAAATTAGGTGAATCAATTCTCACATAGCTATCACATTAATTAAAATCAATTAGACGTTGGCCCCTAGGGACATTCGAGCTCAATAGGACGAAGATCACCGAAAGTTGCACCAATTTCGCTCTATGGCTTAGTTGATGTCTAGGCAAGCTTTGTCCCAAGGGAGACAGTTCATCTGTTCGAGGCAAGTGGTTTTTAAGTGGGACCTTTGCAACGCATCGTGACCCCCCCACTTACCTGGGAGCTTACCTGGTCAACTTAGTTCATTAGACCGGATTGGAGGCTTAGGTGCCCTCTTCAAACTAGTTAGGAGCTGTCTAGTGATTTTAGGATAAATATAAGGAATTGATGTGTTTTTCTTTTAATGCATGCTTGGCCCATTTTGACTTTGATATCGACAAGACCATAGAGGCAGTCAACTCCGTGCTCGATAATCAGTCTCCCATAAATTTTCTTCTTTGGAAAACTCGGCATGAACCCGGCATGATATAATTAAGGATGCACTGCGTCTGGCTGAAGACGTTAAACTTAGCGCTTGTTGGGAGGCAACCCAATTCTCATAGATTATTTTTGCATATTTTCTTGTCGCATTTTTTTTCAGGAGTCCTCATATTACTGATGCAACTACGGTAAAATGCTTCTATCCTCCATATGCATCATATTTTCGTCCAAAATAAAAAAATATATAAAACAATAAAAATAATAATATAATATTCAAAAAAAAAATTCATCAAAAAAAAAAACATTGAGGACAATGTCTGATCTAGGTTGGGGGGTATAGGATTCGAATTTTTGAAGAAATTTTTTGCATTTTCACATTTTTAAGTGAATTTCAAAAAAAAAAGTGAATTTCAAAAAAAAAAAAACACTAATTTCTAGGCCTTAGTGCTGACATGATAAACACACAAAGTATATAAAATCTAAAAAGCCCAATGACTAGTCAGCAGTAAGTCAATTTGAGTTCTTTTTAAAAGTTCTTTTAGCGAGTTGTAAGATAATTTTTACTTTGAAATTTCACAACACGTATGGCCTGCACTTCTAAGGGTTAGGTTTAACATGATGTTGTTAAGTCTGGTAGCAACTTTGAGTCCTGATGAATCATACCTATCTAATTCGCTATTTAAAAAAAAAAAGGAAGGGAAGTGAATTTGTCAGGTACATCGAAAAGGGCTACCTATTGTCAAAGGTCAGCGGGCTTGCAATGATGAATCCGAGCATAGGTTCGTAGGGGAGTCTTGATGCCTAACACCTTATGCCATCTGGTGTGGGAGTGTTGACTGAATGCTCGTTACATGGAGGAATCATTACAAGAGTAAAAGTGCGAAATAAATATAAAATAAAAAAAAATAATAATAAAATAAAAAAAATAAAAAAAAGAGAAAAAGAGAAAATAATATTGACCTTGAAAAAGACGATAGTGTGAAAGCCGTCGTTGTAAAAATTCGAGTAAACTGGAATATTACAGATAAAGCCCATGAGGTATTAAAGTAAACATCCACAACTCTCAAAATCCTGCAAGGTAGGATGATTTTGAATCAGTGATTAGGTCTTATCTGACTAATTCTTGGAAGCTACTAGTTTTAGCAGTATTTTGGAGGATCTAAAGCCTTAGCTTGTGTATGGTCCAGATATCACCGAGCACCCAAGTATAAAGAAGTCTTACAACTCTCTAACGGAAGCTTAATAACCTCAACTTAAGTTGCATCCCGACCTAGGATTTGGGCTGACTTAGTAATAAAACTTTGTGTGCTTTTGAAATTCTTGGTACTTATGCATTTGAAATTAGATTTTATAAAACAATAAAATAAACTGGGTAGAGACCGCAGTTTGTGGGTATCTGAGCCGGAAATCCTCACGAGACAAAACTCGTCCACTAGGGCCACCTAGGGGTTTAAAGCCTTATTGCATACGGTAAATGCAATCGCGATTCCTGCGAAAGCGAGTTAGTTTTTTTTATTATTTATTTTATTTTGCTCGAGGACTAGCAAAATGTAGGTTGGGGGGTGTGATAAGTGCTAAATAATGCATAAATTAATATCTTATTTATAGCACTTATCATTATTTTAATTCACATATTTTGTAAATTCAACCAAAAAAATGTATTACCTTCATGATTGCATTTTAATAAATTATACAAGGTAATTCAAGTTTGATTTGATTATTTATTAATTAAGCTTAATGCATGCAGGTCGAGTCGAGCTCAATTAGGTAAAGCCTATGGACACTACAGCATCCTCCAGAATCGACTCTAAGAACTCTCCTCCAAAACCCAGTGCTTTCCATTAATTCCTGTTTCTTCACAATTTCACCTACTTCTCTTCCCACACTTTTCAATCATTTATTTCTCAGATCTCAAAGTATATCATCTATTCATCTATAGTTGCACAGATCTCAGAGAATTCTAGTCATTGGCCTTTTCCCAGCCAAATAGGATTAATTCCCCTGTTTCAAACGGTTCAATTCCCATCTTCCCAACCAAGCCAAATCAAATCCACAGATAAAATCCCAGCCGAATCTGGCACCTCCCAACGGCTCAGTATCCTCCAAGATCCTCCATCTTCATCCCATCATCCGCTTTAACTCCCCAGTTTCACGCGTCAGCATCCCAACGTCCCATGTTCTTCTCCGAACCCCAGCATCGGGCATGTTATCTTCCTTCTCCGTGTTCTTCTCAGCGGAACCAATTCTAGAACTCATCCTTATCTCCCAGCTCTCCTCTGCTTCCGGATTCCTTCCCGTCCAGCCAACGGAAACATCCCCGAAGGATGAGCATTCAAGCCGTTCTAACTCCCCTGTTTTCCAGCCATGCCGAGCATCACGGAAGAAGCTCACGCATGAATGATCCACATCGTCCGCAGTCCAAGGATCTCCTCCCAGTCGGATGAGCATCCAAACTTCTTCCCCTCTGCGTGAAACAGCATGATCCTATCACCTCCCAGATCCCCCAGCTCTCATCTCGTTCCCAGTTCATTCCCATCAACTTCAGTTCTTATCCACCGTTCACAGCCTCCTCTGCTTCCTTTCCATCCGCAAATATCCCACTACATCCACGTCACCAGCAACTCCAACGTCTTCCGGATCGTTCTCACATTCATTCCGTTTATGACTTGATCCCATGGGATCCCCTGTTCCGAGTTCATCCCTGTTTTAGCTTCAAAACATAGCTATATCCCAACCGAATCCATTCCTTCCCTGTTTCACACGTCTTCATCTCAATCAAATCCCCTGCATCCCAGAACAACCTCAAATCCCAGCATCCTTATCTCCTCCTGCATCCAATAGATTCATCTACGGATTCTCAAGCTTTCCAGCTTCTCCTGGAATCCCACCTCCTTCCGTTCGTGAACGTTATCCCAACTGCATCATCCCGCATCCAACCGAATCCCCGACTTCAGCTTTCTCTAGAATCACCCTCTCCCACGTCCAAGTAATCCATGGCCAATTGGATGATCATCCCAAACAACTGCCTCCTAGATTTCCTCTTCTGCGTTCATCCTCATCCACCGACTGCAACAAATCCATAGCGTCCCGTGTTCTCGCCAGCAGGAAAATCAAGCTTCAGCAGCCACGGATAAACTCTAAAAACCCAACACATCCAGCTTCAGCCGTTGATCCATCTTTATCTCAACTTGGAACAGGGGAGAGAGGGGGAGAAACGCAGCCTATAAAAGGCCCAGGTGTGAACCGAGAAGGCCATTCCTCCTTCCCCACTGGGGGGCATTCCCTCTTCCCCCACCGGGGGCTGCTCCCATCATCTCTCGGAGGCCAAATCCCACGGGAAGAAGAAGTAAAGGGAGAGATAATAGTTTGGGATATTCTGGGAATTACTTCCCACAAAAAAAAGAGAGAAAAGAAATGAAATGATAAGAGGGGAGTCGCCGAAAGAAGAGAAGGAAGAAATGGGACCCCGCTGCTGTGCCACTGCTGCTGTCGCCCAGGACTTCATGGAAGGCTGATCTCCTCTCCAGGGCTGGATGTAGCCCTAACAAAAGGCCAAGGGTTTTTATATTTTTAATTTCTATTCTTGGAGTTGTATAAACCTTATTCTGCTTCTAATGAATATTTTATTTCATCTCATATTTAATTTCTGTGATTTTAAATATGAAGTTTATACAACTGCTCTTCATGATCATTGAAGTAAAAATAAGATAGTTCATGCTTAAGGAAGATGCGATGTGCTACCACCTTAGATTAGGGTAGACATTTCATGCTAAACTAAAGATGGATTATGCCTAAATTACTTCTGTGAAATTTTATTCGAATGCTTATTAGGCTTGTAGCCAATTTGCATGTTAATCCAAGAATAAATTAAAATATAAATAACCCTTGTTCCGATGTTAGTGGTGAATTCCTTGCCCTAGGTTCTTCCAAATTGATATCATTTTAATTGCATTTTTTTATTCAATTGCTTAGTTTAATAGTCTTCACAAATTCTCTTCCTTTCAAATATTTTTATTTTTAAGAAAAACAACTATACCCTAATCCCTGTGGATCGATACCCGTAATCACTATCCTACCAGATACGTGCTATTGCGTGGTCTTTAAAGTTGACTATCAGAGACCATCCCAAACAACTTCCATCTTCTGATTCAGAGCCGCCATTTGCTGGATGAGCTCGGCCATCATCTCAGCACGTTGTCGTTCATTGTTGTATGGGCGACCACTTCTGGTACTCATGGCGACAAGGATTCGTTCTAATACCAATTGACGCAATCGGGGTGGGCTGCAGAATTTTTCTTCTTTGATGATGGCTGAATTTTTTTTTCTCTAAGCAATGGCAATAGAGGCTAGGGTTCTTTGTGGTGGAAGAAAGGAGGAAGAAGATGGGTTGCTGGATGGGTGAGATTGGGTTCGTGGGATTCAACCAAGTGACTAGAATTGGGCACCCAATTAAGTGGGCGGCTGAAATTGGTTTGCACCTAATGGGTTGGCCGGCTTGGGTTATTTAGAGTCCTATTGAGATTAGGACTCAAGGGAGGACGTGGGAAGGGGTTGTGGCATGAGGAATACGGCTGGAGAGGCTGATGTGGCACACAAGGAGGCACACCTAAGGGAACAAGGCATGAAACAAGGAAGAGAGAGAGTGGATAAGGATGAATTAGTTTTGGAAATCTCATCCAAACTAATTCAAACTTGGAAGGCATGAAGGGAAGGCGTCCCACCTCTTCCTTGAGCCTCTTGGCATCGCACCAAGCAAGGAACTTGCCCCTCCTCACGATCACAAGGAAAAATTTCGAAATCCAAAACTAACTTCATTCATCATACTCTCCTTTATATAGAAGGAAAGGTTGGCAAAGGATAAGGATAAGGACTACATAGAATTTTAAATTAGACTCCTAATTCCATGTGGACTCAATTCAAAATTTAAATTTTCTAATTGACCAATCAAAGGCCTTGACACCTAAGCCTAGACACCTAAGATCCATATCTATGGCGTGTGGATTGAAACCCATCAAAAGGAATTCAGCCGCATGCCATGAATATTTATCTAGGTGGAAATCCTTCTCAGGTACCAACATCAGTGTGACGTTTGGGAGACTCCTCAAATGTCATCTACTATCCAAATTTTATGTTCTTATAGTCATTGGAAAGCTACGAATGTCTACTTTCTAACAAAATTTGATTCAACTTAATCAGACTTCTGTAGCTCCCGAAATATTCAAAATATCATATGGTGTTCAATCTATCATGGATTTCAACTGGATCTGAACTCTGAATTTCTTCCACATGTGAGAGGTCTTCATGGTTGAACTTCTCTTTATTTTGACATGTGACCACTTCTAATTAGCCATGGACCCATTCATGCCTTGGACTTAATCTAATTGATACTAAAGAGGCTAACCCATTGTGAATCAAATCACTTATTGCAGGGACTCAATCTAATTTCAGCTTGGACTCAACTGTTCTTGGACTCAAATTCTCTTCACCCCTCATCCAATGTCCCACGCCATTAGAATGAGGGTGGTGCTCCTGCATCAGGTTCCCTCGCGTCCGTGCGCTGGGAGGGTTGTCTCTACCGGAAGGAAAGTCAACTTTGACTTCCTCTCCCGGAAAGGGTTCATCCAAGGGCATCGTCTTAGGGACCATGGCTTAGAGTATTTTTGTTCACTTGACCTCCCTACATACCCAGGGCTAGTTAGGAAATTTTACGAGACTGTCACACGGGGTGGCGGTGGTATCCAAGGTGTCCCTCTTTTCATTTCGGAGGACTTCATTGCTTGAGTCCTCCATCTCTCCCGAGAGGAGATTGCTCCCACACATCCATCTGATAGGACTGAGGCCCTTACGGCCATCTTAGGGAGCCCACCTCAATCCCCCATCGAGGAGGTGTTTGCAAATCAGCTTTCAGTTGAAATGCGACTCCTAAGTATCATCTCTAGAACTCTCTTTCCTAAGATCGGAAGGTTTGACTTCATTTCTGAGAGAGACCTAGGCTTGATGTTCCATAATCTACAGGACATCCCCCTGAACTTTCCCAAACTCATCTATAGATATATCTGTGAACCTAGACAAACTTAGGTTGAGTCTCCCATATGGCATGCTTTTCACACTCATCTTTAGGGAGTTAGAAGTTCCTATCCTTGAGGAAAAACTCTCTCGCTCCCTCATATACACTGACCACATGGGTGAGGGGACTCTCCACCGATTGGGTTTCCACAAGGTGGAGGGTGTCTGGGTTAGGAGAACATCCACATCCACACCATCTGACCCCACTACTCATCATTCACCTAGCTCTGATCATGACCAGGACCATTCCACAGATCCTTCTACCTTTCCATCCACATCTGGTCCTTCAGTCCCTGCTGAGCCATCTACTTCAGCAGGATCCTCTACCGTTCCACCACCTCAGCAGCCCCTAGAAGTTAGGATCAGCACTGAGCAGCTCCGGGAGCTGAGAGATGAGATAGTGAGGGAGCTGAGAGGTTCACACAGTGCACCCTCCACGGATGTCATTCCCTCCACAGCAGCGGTATCCATGATGATAGCAGAACTTAGGAAGAAAATGTCAAACATGAGGAGCCTAGTCCAGGGTCAATACTTGAGCCTTACAGCTATAAAGGAAGACACGAGACAGATGCGAGACAGCATCAGAGAAGAGATGGGAAGGCAGAGTAAAGGAGCGGAAAGGCTTGCAAATGCCGTGATCTTCAAACTTGACTCCATCCAAGAAAGTGTGACCTAACTAGCGGAGACACAGGCTAGGGCAACCTCAGAGATCATCACGCAACTAAGAAATGTATCTGAGGGGATGAGCCTGGTCCTCCGATCTAGCCAACTAAATTTGGGAGCCTCATCCTCCTCAACGACAGACGACCCTAGTGTACTTCTATTTTTTTTGTGATGTACAGTCCTTTATGGATTTTCTGAAATGTATTCCATCTTGTACTTAATACAATGAATAGAGATTTACTTTCAAAAAAAAAACTGTGCCATTTGACTTGTTATCTCTTTCTGTGTTATGTGCTTCTATATTGATTCTTTGATACTCCACCTTTTTGATATGATGACAAAAAGGAGGAGAAAATATGATACATTGTATGTAAAGGAAATCACTAAACAAGAAACTTTTGATAAAAGCAAAATGTGATTTGTTCTTAGTGGATTCGATACCTCGAGGCTCATTATCTCTCTGTTGGGGCTCCTCAAAGAGTAATCTCCAGAATCTATTTAAGGGATATTCGGAGATTAGTTGAATCATACTCAAGAATAAATTGTCAGATTTTTCCTCTGAAAGTAAGAATTTAAGCTCAAAAGTTTCAAAACATTAAAAGAAAATTCAGAAAACTTGAACTAGACTTAAACAAAATTGAATGCACATGTTGAGGGAAAGAATCTGAAATATTAACAAAGCAAATTCTTTAAACATATATAAGCCAAACAATTGATTGCATGATTTAAAGGCTTATATAATTTCAAGTGAAAGGAGGAACTTTAATTTTACGATTTACTGATTCATACCTTTCAATTTTGGATAAATTAAATAACTAGATATTTGAATTCTTTTCAAAACTTTACTATGAATCACCTCTTGGTTGAGCAATTCACTTTACAAATACTCAATATTTTGTCATCATCCAAAAGGGAGAGATTGTGGAGTGATTGATTATACCCCTATTTGATTTTGATGAGCTCAAAGCATTTGAGTATATTTCATGTTGTACTAATGAATTCAATCTAGTGTTTCAGGCAAATATATGTGAATTTATCTTTAAGAGCATCGAGCCTTGGTTCAAAGTAATTTGGCTAAGTGATTGAACTCAATTGAAGACCTCCTCTATTTAATGGCACAAATTACACATACTGGAAAGCTAGGATGAGGATATTCATTCAAGCTTTAGACTATGAATTGTGGTATATCATTACTAGAGGACCTCACACACCCACAATTAGTATAGAGGGCACTATCATACCCAAACCAGAAATGGATTTGAATGAAAGTGATAGAAGATTAGCACAATTAAATGCAAAAGCAATTAATGTACTTTACTGTTCATGAGATGTAAGTGAATTCAATAGAATATCTACATGCATCTCTGCAAAAAAAATTTGGGACAAACTTGAGGTCACACATGAAGGGACTAATCAAGTTAAGGAGTCAAAAATAAACATATTAGTACATAAGTATGAATTGTTTAAAATAGAATCCACTGAGTCCATAACTGATATGTTTACTCGTTTTACTGAAATTATAAATGGGCTAAAGAGTTTAGGAAAGTCTTATACTAACTCTGAATTGGTGCGAAAAATTCTCAGGTCTCTACCAAGAGTTTGGGAGGCCAAGGTAACTGCAATTCAGGAAGCTAAGGACCTCAATACACTGCAATTAGAGGAACTTCTAGGATCACTCATGACCCATGAGTTGACCATGAGGCAAAATTCAGAAGATGAGGTCAAGAGAAGAAAGACCATTGCCCTAAAGTCAACCACTCCAAAACAACAAACTGAGTCGGAAGATTCAGATGATGATGATGAATTTGATGAAGAAGGAATGGCTATGCTTGGAAGAAAATTCAGAAAATTTATGAGAGGTAAGAATAGATTTCATAAAAAGAAACCCTTCTTCAAAAGTAGCTCAAGCAAAGAAAAGGGTAAGAACAAAGAAAAGAAAAAAGAATCACCTATTTGTTATGAGTGTAACAAGCCCGGGCATTATAAGATAGATTGTCCGGAATTAAAGTGGATGGCAAGAAAACTGAAAAAGAAGAACTTCATGGCTGAATGGAGTGAAAGTGAGGAGTCAAGTTCGGAAGAGGAAGATCATCAAGAGACGGCCCAAATATGTCATATGGCCAATGACGATGAGGTAGATTCTGAACTTGAATGTGATTTTACTGTTGATGAATTACATGATGCATTTTTAGAACTCATGGAAGAACATAAAAAACTAATCAATAAAAATAAAGTTCTAAAAGAAGAAAATCAATCTCTTATCAAAGATAAGTTAAAACTATCTCATAACTACGAAACATTAAGTAGGAAACTCACAAATGAAACCAAGAATCTAATTGCTAAAAATGTCAAGTTACAAGAAGATGCTGAAAAATATAAATCCTTAGTAGATAAGTTTACACTTAGTTCTACCAAATTAAATATGATTCTTGATAGTCAAAAAGCTGTATATGATAAGGCTGGATTAGGATATAAAACAAATAGGAAACAAAAATACTTAAAGAACATTTTTGTAAAAGCTAAAAATGAAAATATTACTTGTCATTGCTGCAATAAATTAGGACATAAAGCATATGAATGTAACTATAGAAAGTCCAGTCAAAACAAATTGAGTAATAATCATAAGCTTAAATTCAAGAAAGTTTGGGTTCCAAAAGGAACATCAAGTACTAACCCTAAAGGACCCAACATAGTTTGGGTACCTAAAGCTCTTTCTTGATCTTTATTGCAGGGGTGTCTTGCAGCTAATAAAGTGGAAAAACGATGGTATCTAGATAGCGGCTGTTCAAGACACATGACCGGTGACGTAGATCAATTTGTCATCTTGGAATCTAAGAAGGGTGGAGTAGTAACCTATGGAGATAATGGAAAAGGGTATATCATTGGAAAGGGTAAAATTTTCATTACTTCATCTACTTTCATAGAAAATGTCTTATTAGTTAAGGGTTTGAAACATAACCTACTTAGCATAAGTCAATTTTGTGATAAAGGGTTTAAAGTCACATTTGAAGCATCAGTATGTATAATCACAAATCCTAAAGATAATAGCATTGTACTTGTAGGACAAAGGCAAAGAAATATTTACATGGTAGATCTTCATGATCTAGGCAAGAAAAATGGATTATGCTTAATTACTAATGAAGAAAAGAAAAATGAAACAAGTTGGCTTTGGCATCGTAGACTAGGACATGCTAGTATGGAATTAATATCAAAACTAGTCAAGAAGGAATTAATAAATGATGTGCCAAAATTGATTTTTGAAAAGGACAAAATCTGTGGACCATGCTCATTAGGAAAACAAACTAAATCATCCTTCAAATCAAAGAATATAGTATCAACAACTAGGCCTTTTGAACTCATATACATGGATCTATTTGGACCCACTAGAACTGCGAGTCTAGGAGGGAAGAAGTATGGACTAGTTATTGTAGATGATCTTTCAAGATATACATGGGTTTCATTTTTGGCACATAAGAATGAAGCATTTTCAGAATTCTTGAAACTTTATAATAATATCATAAATGAAAAGAAGCTCACCTTAGTAGCAATTCGAAGTGATCATGGTACTGAATTTGAAAATCAACACTTTGAAGAATTTTGTAATAAAAATGGTATCTCACATCAATTTTCAGCACCTAGAATGCCTCAACAAAATGGGGTTGTTGAAAGAAAAAACAGGACATTGGCAGAAATGGCACGCACGATGTTGTGCGAATCAAATCTTCCAAAGTACTTTTGGGCTGAAGCTATAAGCACTGCTTGCCATATTCTAAATCGGGTTTTAATATGACCAATAACCAAGAAAACTCCTTATGAACTTTGGAAGAATAAGAAACCAACTGCTAAATATCTTAGAGTATTTAGATGTAGATGTTTCATTTTAAACAATGGCAAGGAGGATCTAAGTAAATTTGATGCCAAGTCAGATGAAGGTATCTTCTTAGGATATTCCACATCTAGCAGGGCATACAGAGTATTCAATAAAAGAACTCTTGTAGTCGAAGAGTCAGTTAATATCATATTTGATGAGTCTGATAGTGAGTCTGCTAGGAAAGAGAATATTCTTGATGATGATACAGGAATTATTAACTTTGAAAAGTTGAATATTGATGACGTGCCAATTCAAGATAAGGGAGATGATTGCGTGCCACCACAATCTCAAAACTTGCCAAAGGAATGGAGGTATGCATATGGACACCCTAAAGACTTAATCATTGGTGATCCATCTTAAGGGGTAAGAACTCGATCCTCTCTTAGAAATTTAAATGATTATCTTGCTTTTGTTTCACAGTTAGAACCTAAGACTTATGAAGAAGCTGAAAAAGATACCAATTGGATAAATGTCATGCAAGAAGAATTAAATCAATTCAAAAGAAGTAATGTATGGACATTAACTGAAAGACCAAAGCATAACTCTGTAATTGGAACAAAATGGATCTTTAGAAACAAATTAGATGAAAATAGGTTAGTTATAAGAAATAAAGCTAGACTTGTAGCTAAGGGATACAATCAAAAAGAAGGGATAGATTTTGATGAAATATTTGCTCCTGTAGCTAGATTAGAGGCTATTAGATTACTTCTAGCTTTTGCATGTTTCATGGATTTCAAATTGTATCAAATGGATGTAAAAAGTGCATTCTTAAACGGTTTTATAGAGGAAGAAGTATATGTAGAGCAACCTCCTAGTTTTTGAGAATCATGAATTGCCAAATCATGTGTTTAGACTACATAAGGCATTATATGGATTGAAGCAAGCACCTAGGGCTTGGTATGATCGATTAAGCAAATTTCTACTAAATAATGACTTTAGTAGAGGAAATGTAGATAAAACACTGTTTCTCAAAAGAAAGGACGAAAATCTATTAGTGGTACAAATATATGTAGATGACATAATCTTTGGTGCCACAAATGATACTCTTTGCAAAGAATTTGCTGATTTAATGCACGGAGAATTCGAAATGAGTTTGATGGGAGAACTAAGTTTTTTTCTAGAATTACAAATCAAACAAACTAAAGAAGGTATCTTCATTCATCAAACTAAGTATACAAAAGAAATACAAAAGAAGTTTGGGAATGAAAATCATAAGGGAGTAGGCACTCCAATGAATCCTACTAGTAAGCTTGACAAAGATGAGAAAGGAAAGAGTATTGATATTAAGCTTTATAGAGGACTAATTGGATCCTTGCTCTACCTTACTGCTAGTAGACCAGACATCGTGTTTAGTATAGGAATATGTGCTAGATACCAATCAGATCCTAAGGAGTCACATTTAAGTGCTGTTAAAAGAATCCTTAGATATTTAAGAGGAACTACGAACATAGGATTATGGTACTCAAGAGACTCCTGTCTAGATTTGCTTGCATACTCAAATGCTGATTTTGCTGGATGCAAATTAGATAGAAAGAGCACTAGTGGAACATGTCAATTCTTAGGAAACAATTTAGTATCATGGTTTAGCAAAAAGCAGAATTCAGTGGCACTGTCAACAGCTGAAGCTGAATATATAGCTGCTGGCAGTTGTTGTGCTCAAGTACTATGGCTTAAGCAACAACTAGAGGACTATGGAGTTAAGCTAGATAACATTCCTATTAAGTGTGATAATACTAGTGCCATCAACCTCACTAAAAATCCGGTTCAGCATTCTAAAGCCAAACACATAGAAATAAAATATCATTTTATTAGGGATCATGTGCAAAATGGAAACATATGTATTGAGCATATATGCACTGAAAAATAATTAGCTGACATATTCACAAAATCCTTGAGTGAAGATAGATTCTGCACGCTAAGAAGGGAATTAGGCATATGTGATCCTTTTTATTGAAGAGATAAAAAAAGGGAGCAAGCAGTCTCATGATACATTCCTCCCATTTCTAAAAATCCATGAAACATGAGTCAAACTTGTCATCTATAGATTCCTTACTCATGTATTATTGTCCCAGAAAAAATTTATACGGATTGGAAGCGAGAAAAATTTTTAGAAGCGAAAAGGAAGAGAAAGAAAAAATTTCTGAACTTGAGTCGACCCAACCCAAAATAGAGTCGACCCAACGTTGAGTCGACCCAAGAAAATTCTTGAGTCGACCCAACGTCGGGACCCCACTATTAAAAGGGGGACCCGTGAGCTATCTAGGGCACTGTTTACACTTTGTCCTCTTCTGAAAACCCTATTCTCCACTCTCCAATCTCCTCCAATCATCTCCAAACAGTAGATTACTTCACAATCTTGGAGAAATGGGACCCAAGAGAGCCGTAGCCAAGCGATCCGGGAGAGTCTCACAGATCCAACATGCGGAAAGGGAAGCTACAGAGCCGTCTACAGTGTCTCCACAAGGTGAGACACGTGTAGAGCCACCTCCTCCTCCCTCCCCTTCAGTACAACTTGCAAAGTTTGCGGGGAGACCGGTTACAACGGGAAGAAAGATCCATTCCGAGTTCTTGGATCAAGAAGGGTTCCGTTTGGGGGGATGGATCCGAAGGCAAGGATGGGAGTATCTCTGCTCCCTAGATGTGGTGATATACCCGGGACTAGTCCGGGAGTTCTATGCCTTCCTCAAAATTGGAATGGGAGGGCTCATATCGGAAGTTCGAGGAGTTAGGGTTCGAGTTTCCGAAGAGAGTTTGAGTGAGTTGCTTCATCTCTCCTGCGAAGGAGCAACTCCAGAAAAGCCAGAAAACAAGTTGAGAGCCCTGCAGTTAATTCTTGAAAATGAAGACTTCGACTTTTCGGAGCAGGTTATAGCGAGCTCTCTTTCTGCAGAGATGAGGTTGTTGCACAACATCATTGATAGGATTCTATTTCCGAAGAGCGGGAGATTTGATCTCATTTCAAAGCGAGATCTAGTTGTGATGGAGCATATTATTCAGGGTATTCCCCTGAATCTCCCGGCCATGATACTGAGGCAGATGAGGAAGGTGATCTGCAACTCCAGAGTATCCCTGCCTTATGGTATGATACTCACCTTGATCTTTCAACAGCACGACATATCAGTAGAGGGAGAGATCTCCAGGCATCTACTCCATACTGACACGTACACTGCACGATCCCTTATTCGCATGGGTTATGAGAAGGTGAAGGGGCAGTGGGTACGTACTGGAGCAGGGATTCAAGGTGATGCACCAGAGGGTGATGCACCAGATTTTGGAGACCCTATCCCTGAGGATGAGGAGCATACGGATCATCCTACTGCACCTTCAGAGGTTGGACCATCGACATCTGTTCCTGCGGGAGACACAGATGAGTTCTGGAGTAGGATGACTGAGCTTATGTTAGCTCAGGCGAGGACTATCACTGATGGACTGACGAGCAGACTAGATATCATGTCTGCTGAGATCAGTGATCTGAGAGAACAGATAGGAGCTTTACGGTGAGAGAGAGACTCATGGACCATCTGTGCCACAGGCAGCTGAGTCAGAGATTTCGGCACAGAGTCATCCAGCTCACCGTGCTCCACGCCAGACTCAGTCTCATCAGGCTCGACCTCCCCTCGCCACTTATACTAGGAGGATGAGAACTAGATCACAGCCATTAGATACTCCCTAGGCTGATATTAGCATTATGATTAGAGCCTAGGATATGTATCTAGTTCTCATATGTATTTTGTGTTGATCATGTACTTTGAACTTTGATTGAGGAATATTGTATTTGTTTTTGTTTTTGGCATTAATTGTACTAAAATGTTCCTATTTTGATCAATGAAGTTTAAATGTTTGTTAATTATTGTGTATATTCCCATGCATCTATTTGATGATAACAAAAAGGGGGAGAAGTAAGGAAAGACAAATAAGTTGTGTAAGAAAGAGAAATAAGTTGTCAAACAAGTTGAAAATTATAATAGGAAAGCATATACATTTAAGGAGGAACAATTTGTAACAATGAAAATGATCAAATCTAAAATTTCTATTGAATTTCAGAATTTGGCACATAGAATTTCAGAATTTGGCACATAAATTTGGCACATACCTTTCACACCTCGATACATAATCTGAAACTCATGCTTTATCTCAAATTTTTGAAGTTTCATCTTTAATGAAATATAAATGAAAGGGAGAGCAATTCAAAATGTCAAATTGGAAACATTTGGATGAAATAGGGGGAGACTTCACTCTCATATTTGAAAAGCTGAAATTCAGCAACTTGAGCCCTTTTAAAACTGATTTTAAGATAAGTATCAATAGGCTCATACTCTATATTTTGTAATCATCAAAAAGGGAGAGATTGAGGATGATAGTGTTATTTTGATGATTAACAAGCAATAATCAAGAGTATGTTACAAGTTAATTCGATACTTCATTTATAAGTCTATTACTCTCATTATATTCGTATAATAAGATAAAGATGCATTTCATTATTTATATGGATGAATCTAACCTTGAGTTGCAGCAAAGTGTGGATTGAGTCGACCCCAAGGTTGATTGGGTCGACTCCGGCACATAAAAAAAGCATCTGGCACACTTCTGCAAAAATGGCACGGATGAACAGTAGTTGGGTCGACCCAAGGAAAGCATGAGTCGACCCAAACCTCAAGCCTCTCAAGCCTCAAGAAAACAGTTCTCTGGAAACACTGAGAGGGTCGACCCGAGAGGAAGTTGAGTCGACCCAAACACTGAAAGGGTCGACCCAAAGGCAGCGACAGAATACATTGACAGAATAGGTTCTCTGGAAACCCTGAGAGGGTCGACCCAAGTGAAAGTTGAGTCGACCCAACTGAACCTTGAGTCGACCCAAAGAAATGTTGAGTCGACCCAAGTGAAGAAAGGCTGAATTATAAGTTTCTGTGGTTCTGAGAGGGTCGACCCAAGGAAAGGTTGAGTCGACCCAAGTGAAAGTTGGGTCGACCCAAGGAAAGGTTGAGTCGACTCAAGCACGGGCAGAAGCATAACGGCTAGTTCTGCAGAAGTACTTTTTATCCTTCCAACAGTGAGTAACGGCTAGTTTTTGAATTCTAACTATTGGGGCTTGTCCAATGGATGAAGAAAACTATTTAAAGTGGCACTATTCATCAGAGAAAACATCCTTTTGCAAAATATCAAAGAGTACACAAGAAAGACAAAGTGCCCTAATCTTCTTCATTCAAGTGCTTCATTCAAGAGTCAAAAGAAAGTGGTTGAGCAGATTCCAAGAGTCATTAAGAGCTCCATCCACCCTTGAAGAGTGAAGCATCCTTGACAAAGAAGAGAAAAGTCACATCAAGCGATAACTATTCTCTAAACTCTTCTTTGTAGATTATATTATTAGCCTTCGTTTCTGACTAGCGTTGGCGTACTTAATAGTTCTGTCTTTCGAAAGGGATCCTATTCGACGGCCTAGTAGAAGTGGGTACCGGCACTGGGTGGACGGTCTATCCGCCCTTAAGTGGCAAGCCACCGGCTCCACTAAAGCAGCCAGACTTAGCTTAGCCTAGCTAGCACAGACAGAAGGTAAAGTAAAGCGAACCCGACCGATGAAGTCGAATGTTCCCACCCGATTCTTCTTGGCTTGACCACTTTTTTAACTTAAGCTTTCCCCGTCCACTGGTAGGCCCCTCGCCAAATGGAAAGAGCACGAGCACTGGCAATGGCTCTAGTCGAGAAGGGAAAAAGCCCGGCGGGGAACTGGACCGTGACTCTTCTAAACCATTACATTACGGCACGGGGGGTAAGGGACCGAGGCAAGCCAGAGGGCCTATTCGCTCATCTAGGAGCTTAAATCTTCTTACTTCGTTTATTAAACTCCTTGTAAAGGTTAGTTGGTAAGCCCGCAAAACCAACGGTGTAGGTTGATTGGTGAACCCGTAAAACCAATTGTAAAGGTTCGTTGGTGAGCCCGAAAAACCAACATAGGTTCGTTGGTGAGCCCGTAAAACCAACATAGATTTTTGGTGAACCCGGAAAACCAAAGTGTAAAAGTTTTTGGATTGTGAGCCCGGAAAACAATCCAACTGTAATCCGCGGGATTATAGTGAATTCCCAAGGGGTCGCTTGGGTAGTGGACATAGGTGCTTAGGAGAGCACCGAACCACTATACTTCTTGTTGTTTGTATTGTGCTTTGTTTAATTCCACTAACTCATCAATTGACATAAGTAAGATAGTTAAAATTAAGAGAAACCAATTCACTCCCCTCTCTTGGCTTGTCACCTTGGGCAACAAGGTTCATAGTAGCGAGTATCACAATACAGTGGGATTAGTTTAAAATAGGGAATACGAAAATTATGAAACAAGTGAAACAACCAAATATATTCATCACAAGTAGCTATAACCATGGCCATATACACTGCTTCAGGAGAAGAGCAAGCAACTATAGATCTTTTGATTTTTTTTTTTCTTGGAGTGTGTGTGTCATCCAAGATATCGAACTTGATTAAAGAAAAATGTAAGTGGAGTGGTGTGTCAAATAGCAAGTAGCCCAATCTAAATCACTCTAATTTCTTAATTACAGAGAGTAAGTTAACCAACAAAAAAATTTCTTGTCCATAAGATTCTATTAAATAGCTCAACAAATAAAGATCAACTTCCATATGTGGTGATTCGGGCCAATGTATAAATTGACATATAATTAGATGTTAACTATAAAACAATGTTTAATCAAGTGATAGTAAGATAATTAAATGGCCCACTACATTGTGGTAAGTGAAAGGATCCATTGATACTTGCCATCTAAAAGTGGTCGTTAAGATTTTAATCCCCCAAAAATTCAGCCATGCAAGCATTAATAAGACTAGAATAATGAAGATAACAAATTATATTGATGTTGACTAAAATATATACCTTTCTTGGAGCAAGGAATCATAATGCCAAGAAATACTTAACTTGATAACTGAGACATTTTCTATGGAAGTATCAATAGAGGAATGACTTGATGAATGAAACAAGGGTTACTTTCAGTAATGACGAGATAATTAATAAATGTCAAGATAAAAATATGTATCATTTCTTATGGATGGAAAACAATTTATAATTTGTTTCTAGATTGTACAAAACTAACTTAATGTAATCATATGAAAACTTAATAGAGCAATTTTGGGGGCTTATTTTTAGCATAAGTTGAGTTACGAAGATGGAGAACAATTTTCTCTCCCTTACTATGATATCCAGGAGAAAAATCCATAAACTCCTCATCCAAGTCTCCATGTGGAAAGGCCATTGAGGATATCCCATTGGTGCAAGGTTAGTTTTTAATTGTAGAATAGCAAGTAAATTATGAACACACAAGTTTGTTGTAAGAGTAAATATCTTGTAATAATCAGTTTTTCAATTTGAGTGTAGCCTTTGCTAATGATGCAAGCTTTACAAAATTGTGGACCCATCTATTCTCTATTTGAATAGTGTTTTTGTAAAGGGGAGGTGTTGTAGTAAGTATGGGAACAAGGCACGAAGGAGGAAGAGGAAGGGTGGGTGTCGAATCACTATAGCTACCATCACTATAGAGATTGTTAACCCCATAGTTTCGATAGTTTATTATTTGATTTTGATGATAACAAACAAAAGAATTTAGTTCATTATTATAATTATAACAAACGAATGAAAATTAGGAATTGAGATTTCTTTTGAAGGCAGATGCTGGAATTCTGAACTTGTGTTAATATTTTTAGCATATACTTTTATTATAATATAATATTAATGCAATTCTTATTGATATGAAAAGAAGCCTTATTTATCTAAAATTGTTATATTCAATATATTTTCAAATTTGAACGTTAGATCCCGCTTTTAAAAATTCTTATTATTCTATAATATTTTATTTTAAGACTTGAGTGTTGGGTTTTCTAGTAATGTAGGGGTGCAGCAGAAGCACAAGATTTCAAAAAAATTTCTTAATAAAATTTCGTTACATCAAACCCTAATGAGCCAAGATTATCTTAATGGTAACAATTAAACAAATAATATAAATATAGGAATAAAGGAATACCTGCAACGCTATATCCAATATGCAGAATTTTCACGAGGTGCCCAAGTGTTCACCCTCCAACGTTGATCCACACAATAACTAGGTTCAAGACTCTAGCTCCAAAGACCTTGATTCTTGATGCTAATTTTTCCAAAAAACTCTAATAGCTTGCTTTCCTTACTTTCTAATTTTCTTCATCTTTCTAAAATCTCCTTCTAAGCTTCTTGTCCTAAAAAAGACATCCTTGTCTTAGCTTAGGACAACTAAAAAAGAGATGTTAGAAAGAAAGAATACTTGTAAAAAAGAAGAATAAGAGAGAAAGTTGGTTTGGAATGCGGATGAATAAAAATCATAGGAGCACACTCCTATTTATAGTTGGCGTGGGGATGTATCACCAAAGGATGCATGACATCTACATGCTAATAGGAAACCTTGTGGGCTGCATGCATTTATTTTTCAAAAATTACAGCGGAAGCATTTAAAAATTAAACTATTTAATTTCATGCATGCTAGAGATCAGATCTCTACAACAAAAATAAGAACCATAATTTAAATGTTTATGTAAAGCATGAAACATACAATTCTAAAATTTCAGCAATCTTAAAATTTCAGCAACCATGTTTAAGATTTAATCTTAACTTTAATGAGATCAAATCTTATACCTAATTTCTTGGAGGTCTTGGATGACTCCTTGTCATGCTTTGCAGCCGCACATGCGTCCGGCCTCGATAGATGTCCACGCGAAGCCCTAGGTAGATCGTCTTCAACGGGAGTGCTAGCTCGTGTAGAAACGCTGCAATGGCTGAAGCTTTCTCCTTCTAAATACTCAACCTTTGATTGTTGTTCAAGAAGATGGAGGATGGACGTGAGGAAGAAGAAGAAGAAGGGATGGAGGCCTTTAGGAAATTTTTTTTCAGAATTTTTTGAAACCTCTAAATATTGTATATTTTGAACCCCAGGCATGGGGGTCTTTTATAGCCAAAAGACCCCCCCACGCCTCACACCTAATTTAGCCAATTAATTTGGCTGATAAAATTCTCAAAAAATTTTGGCGATTTGGCAGCTAAGTGGAAATAAGAGGAAATAAATATATCCAAATTTGTGCATTTTAGATCCCTAAATGATACGAATCATGCATCCAAAGTTCAGCCGCAAACCATCCTATTTCATGCACCATGCAATCCCTACAAATTAGGAAATTCATCTAAATATTTTTAGGAAGATTTGAGGTGCCATTTTTATAGAAAATATAGCCCCATGCCTCCTCTCCTTCACACCAATTTTTAGCCAAAAATAAAGAGGATAGGCATGGAAAATCTTGGGGATAAATCAAGGTATCAGTCTTCTCCAAGAAAGATAAGGATGGGTTCCTAAATTTAGGAATTCTTCTCCTTATCCAATTCTGATTATTGGGACTCATAATCCTCATCAAATAAGGTCTTCTAATTGATTTGGATCAAACCCAATCCAATTGGGTCAAGTCCCATCAATTGGGTCAAGCTCAATCTACTTGGGTTGAATCCAATCCAATTAGGCCAAACCCTGATGTAGCCCAAATTGAATCCTATTCAATTTGGCCCAACCTAAGCCCAATTACTCAATCAAATGGAGTTCATTAGCAATCTAATTGCTAATTAATCATTCAATAATTTAATAATTATTTAATGCAACTTTTGTTTAGGATAATTTGTCAATCGAATTGACCAAATTATCCCTGAATGATTCTAATCATCAATCAGCCATTTGATCAACTAGAAACTTTTATACGTGCGACCCTATAGGTTCGAACCTAAGCGGTAGCATAAGAACACTTCTTGTACTAATCGAAATGACCATCTAGCATGGTACCCGTGAAAGAGTAGATGCCCTACAAGCCAATCGCAATATGTATTGTGAAGGATTTCTTTTGATTTCCAAATCACATACATGACATTTAAATATGAATAAAGACATTGTGTTTTATCATATGCTATTGATTATATTTGTGATAAACCTCTTAGATTAGGGCAATTGTTTTGACGCTATGATGAGATCATACTAGTGAGACCTAAAATCCTAAAATCCTAATCTTAATATTTTCAGTCATTGGTACATTGAGTCGGAGATCAATGTTTACATGAAGACTGGCACATCTTATGTATGCTCGATGCAGAGGGTGATTGATCTCACAATCACTTGTGTGGAGACACTAATACAAAGATGTGGGTGCTCATTAGAGGAATAAGTTCACTGAATTGACCTACAAAGAGAAATCTTATGAAGTCTTACTTACATATCAAAAGATGATTCTCTTAGTGAAAGTTGTGAAGTGAATTCTAGGTTCTTCGGTGTTAGCATGCTGATTTTTTTTTTAAAAAAAAACCTATGGCTGAACCTGATCGGGTTGCCTACGTACCCCTTCATAAGGGGGATCAAGTCATACATAGTTCTTTTTAAGTTTCAAAAAATGTAGCGAAAAAATCGAATCAAACAATTTAATTCGTGCATACTTACAAGATCAAATCTAGAAATCAGCATTATAAGAACATATAGGATTATGCCCGGAATCGTTTAAACAATTATGCTAAAACTTTATGCATGATTAACTATCAGATCTGAAAGATAAACACTCTATTTCGGTTAATCTCCGAATATCCATCGATGGATTCTGGAGATAACTCCGTGAGGAGCCCCAAAGGAGGGTAAAAACCTCGAGGAATCGAACCTAGACCCTGACTCCAAAATAAAAGATTAATATAGAATTAATACCTTTTATGATCGAAGAAATTTGTGAATCTGATCCTTGACTTTGCAGCCACACACATGAATGGTCTTTATGAGAAGTACACGCGAAGCCCTAGGAGATCGTTTTCTGCAGGAGTGCTAGCTCGCGCAGGAACACTGTAGTGGCTGAAGCTTTCTCCTTCTAAACACTCAACCTTTGATTTTTCTTCAAGAATATGGAGGATGGACGTGATGATGAAGGAGAAGAAGGGATGGAGGCCCTCAAAAAAAATTTTCAGAATTTTTTGAGACCTCTAAATATTGTATTGTTTTGAACCCAAGGCATAGGGGTCTTTTATAGCCAAAAGAACCCCCCCCCCACGTATCACACCTAATTTAAGCCAATTAATTTGGCTGATAAAATCCCCAAAAAAATTTGGTGGTTTGGCAGCTAAGGGGAGATAAACATATCCAAATTTCGTGCATTTTACATCCCTAAAAGATAGGAACTCATGCGTCCAAAGTTCAACCGCAGACCACCCTATTTCATGCGCATGCAATCCCTACAAATTAGGAAATTCATCTAAATCTTTTTAGGAAGATTTGAGGCGCCATTTTATAGAAAATATAGCCCCACGCCTCCTCTCTTCTCACACAATTTTGGCTAAAATAAAGAGGATAGGCATGGGAAAATATTGAGGATAAATCAAGGTTCATTCTTCTCCAAGAAGATAAGGATGGGTTCCTAAAATTTAGGGATTCTTCTCCTTATCCAATTCTGATTATTTGGACTTATAATTCTCATCAAATAAGGTCTTCTAATTGATTTGGATCAAGCCCAATCCAATTCGGTCAAGTCCCATCAATTGGGTCAAGCTCAATCTACTTGGGTTGAACCCAATCCAATTAGGTCAAACCCTGATGTAGCCCAAATTGAATCCCATTCAATTTGGCTCAACCTAAGCCCAATTACTCAATCAAATTGAGTTCATTAGCAATCTAATTGCTAATTAATCCTTCAATAATTTCAATAATTATTATAATGCAACTTTTGCTTAGGATAATTTGTCAATCGAATTGACCAAATTATCCCTAAATGATTCTTAATCATCAATCAGCCATTTGATCAACCTATAAACTTCTATGCATGTGACCTCATAGTTTCCGGTAGTATAGGAATGTTTCCTATACTAATCGATGTGACCATCTAGCAATGGTCCCCGACGTCCGAATAGGCTAAATATATGCGAAACAAATATTCTGAAACCCTGTGGTTACTGTATAATTCAATCCCTTTGACTCCTAATGCCAGGATGACTTAAAGCTCACTGTCAACCCTATAATTAGTACATCCATTATGTGATTAACTTTAGATATCCCATGACTCCTCACTGAGATTACCCTAGCCAAGATTTTGCTAAATAATTACAAGACATTATCTCCTGTTTCCAGGAGGGGTTAATTCCATCTTGACTCATAACTGACTACGCAAGTATTTGGACTGCACCCAGTGACCTTCCATCACTGAATTAGAAATTCAGGTAGTCTGGTACCAAAGTACAGTGAGTTGCTTGCTAGTCACAGGTTACGATCTCAGGTTAGAGGGGCCAAACTTATATCCATATCCACTCGAAACATCTCTTGACAGTAGAGCATTCCGGAATTGGTCACGTTCAGTAAAATGTACTCCTACACTTACCTATATGGCATACCCAGTGTCTCACACTCCTTGGTTAAGAGGACAACCAACGTATATGTCACACAACAACCTAAACTCGATAATGCTGTCGTCCTGGTAACAGCATATCATTTGATCGCAAACAGTTTAAAGGACTTGAAGATAAATCCTTCTTTATCGTAAATAAGTCCAAGAATTTTATCATATAAGAGTTCATTTGAAGATGTAAAATGATGAATAATGCCAAATGACACTTTATTTAATTTGTCAATTCATTTACAAAACTCAATCATCAACATGCTGACAATTGATATTTAGGATATAATTTCCAACAACTCCCACTTAGCCTAAAGCCAATCGGCACAGTATCTAATACCCATCTTCGACTTGTAATCGTTGAACTCTTTGATGCTGATGTCTTTGGTAAATGGGTCAGCCAGATTTTCTTTTGTATTAATTTTCTGTAGAATCTGCTACTGTGAGCTGCTTGAAACTCTTCCAGCAGATAGCACCACCCTTAAGAGTGAAGATATATCCTGATACGCTCTTGCTCTCATCTTGATCTGACTGAAAACTTGAATCGGTATATCCCTCAAGTTTTAAGTCAGAATCACCATAGACAAGCCACTATCTATAGTATTTCTGAAATACTTAAGGATGGTTTTTACAACCTTCCAGTGGTTGCTACCTGGATCAGACTGGTATCTGCTCACTACTCCTAGTGAGTATGCCACGTCTGGTCTAGTACATGTTATGGCATATATTATAGATCCCACTGCCGAAGCATATGGAATTCTATCCATACTCTCTCTTTCTTGAGGGTTGTCGGATAATCCCTTTTAGAGAGGTTAATTCCATGGCCATTGGAAGATAGCCTTTCTTGGAATTAATCATACTGAACCTTTTCAGTATTATAAATCAAGTATGTGGATTGGGATAATCCAAGCAATCTTCTAGATCTATCTCTATAGATCTTCATCCCTAGGATGTTAGTTGCTTCTCCTAAATCCTTCGTGGCAAATTGAGATGATAGCCAAACCTTTATTCCTTGTAATGCAGGAATGTCATTTTTGATTAAAAGAATATCATCCACATACAAAATAAGGAATTAATAACTGAACCATTTGCCCATTTATAAATGCAAGGTTCCTCTTCATTCTTAATGAAGCCATATGTTTTGATTACCTTATTGACGCGCTCGCAAAAATGCTTTTGCGAAACTAATCTCCCAAGTATAGGAGAATCGCACAAGTAGTAAATTCTCGGGAGTCCGAGGTCGAATCCTCAGGAAATGAAATATATATGAGATTATTTAGTATAATTTCAGATTAATTAATTCAATAAATTTGTAGATTAAGATGATGTTTTGATTTTTAGAAATTAAAAGCAGAGAATAATATATCAATAAACAAAGTTCTATGAAATAAAGATGGTAGGGATCTGGAATCCCCCTTGATGATATTGCATCCAAGAAATAAACTCTATGGTTGATTGTTAAGTATCATTTCCAATTTTTCAGAACTATATGTAAACTTTTCAACAATAGGTTTGTATTTTTCAAGCTCTTGTGTTAGCTTTTGTTTTTCTGTTTTTAGTATGTTTAAGTCTTTTGTGAGATTATATTTTAAAGTTTGTTTACCGTTTTTAAGTTCTGAAATTTCTTGGTTAGTTTTTCGTTATCTTTAATTAAGGTATTAGGTTTTTTGAATTAACATTTGGTTGCTTGTTTTAAGTTCTAAATTTTCTTTAATGATAAAATCCTTGTCCTTAATTAATTTATCATACTTATGGAAGTGAGATTCATTAGTTAGTTTTAGTTCTTTATTCTTAAGATTTATTGTCTTATATTCATCCATTAGTTCATTAAAGCATCATACAATTCATCAAAGGTAAATCTAAATACATTTCAGATGTTACCTCATTTCATTTGCCATAAAACAGAAGTTGGCCTTTTTCTCTTGTTCCTCATCCGATGATGATGATGATGAATCGGAGTCTGTCAGGGTGTGACAAGAGCTTTCTTCTTGTGTGCTT
>NW_024069151.1:0-65843 GCF_009389715.1 Phoenix dactylifera
GCCGTTATGCCTCCCAGCGTGCTGGAGTCGACTCGGCTGAAGTAGGAGTCGACTCGGCTGAAACAGGAGTCACTTGTGAATAGTAGTCTGTCGGCACTGTAGCTGGGAGTCGACTCCGCACTGTAGCGCTGAAGTAGGAGTCGACTCGAGCACTGTAGCACTGAAGTAGGAGTCGACTCGAGCACTGTAGCGCTGAAGTAGGAGTCGACTCGAGCACTGTAGCGCTGAAAATCAACTCTCTGTCTTTTTGTTTGTTCTCAGTCGGAGTCGACTCGTAGAGTATCGGAGTCGACTCGAGCACTATTTCTTGAAACTCCAGAGTGCCAGAGTCGACTCTAAACTTTCAGGAGTCGACTCGAGGACTATTCTTTTGAATCTTTCTTTGAATTTGCTCCTCTAACTTGAATCATTTGAACTTGAAACTTGGGCCAATAAAGTGTAGCTTTCTTCCAACTTTTCTTGAGAGCTTTTGAGGCCTTCTTGTATTTTTCCAACTTGCTATGTTCCTTGCAAAACGAATTATCTTTCTTCTTGCAACACAACATTAGTATTTATACTTCAAGGTTTTGTGATCATCAAAATCAATCATTAAATCAATCTTTGGGTCATCAAGGATGAACTCTAGAAAATCATGTTTATCAAGAAGCCGAAATGGCTTATCCAATAGAAGATCAATGAGAGTTGGACTATAAGATGCATAAATCTTCTCTCTGAAAATCCTCATCTAGTTTATTTTCTTTCTGTATCATTTTATATTTAGTCTTTGTTGACTGAAGTGTTTCTTCCTGCTCCTTGATTCCCATGGTCATTTTTATGTGCTTCATGACCATATTTTAATCATGCAGAAAATAAATATATGAATAGAACGAGTTCAACCATACACAAAGTAAGTGTAATTGTGTGCAAAACACTGGTTGGACAATGCGTAGAACTGCATAAACAAAATTTGAGTAGTCAGTAAGTGATATGATAATGTTATCTATTAGCTTATTAAATTAGTTTCTGATTTAGTCCTATAAGGATTGTATACATAAATGAATATTCATGCCTTCAGATTATTATAGAAAAGGCGTGTCCTACTTGCCACACCTCTCTACTCAACAAGAGGTTCTAAGTTTGATTCTTGGATGGTGCAATCCCACAAATAATTATAGTACGGAGAGGTCTTTCTCCCTTTCTATGAAAAATAATCCATAAACTCCATTATCAAATGTGATAAGTCTACAATTATCTATGGTTTATGTTTTTTATGCAAAGATATGTTGCACATTTGACATATTAAGTACATAAGAGATAATAACTTTTTTGAGAGAGTGAGGGTGATCCGAACAAGAAGAAGAAAGAATTTTCTCAATCCGATCAAATCAAATTCCTTAAAAGAAATTTAGAAAAAGTTGAAAAAATTAGCAAAAGTAGAATTTAGATCTTTCTTTTTCTCAACAATTAATTGATGAATCAAATCCAAGGTAAATAGCCTCTATTTATAATAATGTAGTCCATCCTTAAAAAATATGAAACAAATTCCTCTCCTATTTTAGATAGGACTAACTTTCCAAAAAATAATATGACTCCCAGAAATAAATACAAAAAAAAAATCTAAAATTCTACATTAATTTTGCCTTCTGTTTCTCTACCTAACTTTTCTCGAATTTCGAGCTACATCCAATCAAAGTCTTTTCAAAAAAAAAAATCAGTTTATTGTCCCGTTTCGAGGCCCAAATAATGGAATTTTGGTTTGTTTGAACTCTCTATATGATTGGTTTTATATTATAGAACTTGAAAAGTTATCCGATTATATAAAAAATGATAATCTCAATTCGATATCATATGATCAAGTTATGGCTTTTGAAAGTTTAGCATATGATTCAACTTTTTAATATAGTGGATCTCGTTTCTGAACCCTATCCAACTCTATCATTGCAGCCAAAGTGATACACATCGAGTTTGGTGATCCACTTAAATCAAGATTCCTCTTATTTAGGATATTTAGCTTTTGCTAAATCAAAATTGTAGATGGAAAAATATTTGCTTCACCACCTTGAGGCTGAAGCACAAACTTTACTTGAAAATGGTTCCCAGCCTTTTTCTTCTTTGTTCTTGAATCTTAGCAAACTACTTATCCTGCTTTTGCATCTAGATTATGTAGTAGATATGCTTTTTACCTTCCTTCCTCATTGATAACGACGGTGACTTCTCGATCTCAGTCAATCGGTAGGTAAAATCAATAGATAAGAGCTTGACTTTTTATGAGAGGTATCAATTTTTTATATTGTCATCAATACAAACTTATTGCAGGCACTAACAAGTTGCTTTACTTGGGCTGCGGTCCCAAAGTCTACCGAGAATATTAGCAACTTCATGCAAAATGTAGAGTGTTATTTTTTTTTATCCTATTTATTTCGATAAATTAAGAATTCAAATAGAGCTTTGAGGATGCCGTGGCGTGCACGGTGTATGGAAGGCTGTGAGAGTCCAAAATAGCTATGGAATTGGTGATATGGCTTTGACCGTGGAAAATTCTTTTCTAGTCCTTTTTCTAATTATTTTTTATTTTCTTTTTATTTCTCATTTGTTATTATATAATAGAATTGGGGTCATTGTGATGTGTGGTCGTCCACATGCTCTCAAATAATAAACGATGACGTAGATACTTAGGAACTGTTACGTCAAATCTATTTGCCGTAAGGGTCAAATTGGAAGAAATCCAATTAATCTTGATAGGACATTGTTCTTCTCTTCTTTCGGTTTTAAGAAAGCATGAAAACGTCTGTGATTGATTTCCTTGAGGAATCTCGGATGCTTTCTGTTGGAAAAAAATGGATTGCTCCGAAATACGTAAACACATCATCAGCACGTGATTGGAGGCGCCCGATCTGGAGGCGTCCGACCTGAAGACGCCCGACCTCAGGGCTCTCGACCTGGCGCCCGACCAGACGCTCGGCTTTGAGACGTCCGACCCGGGCACCCGACCTCAGCATTCTTGACCTCGAAAATCCGACCTCACCATCCATCCGCTACGATCACATCCTTCTGCAGCTCGACCGGAAATCATGCCCTGCTACCGCTGTCTACAATTAATGCGCATGGCCACCGCAGATCTCCGGCTCATTCTACAATTAATGCGCATGGCCTCCGCAGATCTCCGGCTCATTCTACAATTAATGCGCATGGTCTCCGCAGATCTCTGGCTCACTCAACAATTAATGTGCATACTATTCACGGATCTTAGGCCCTCCACGGCAACCAGTTGACCCACTCGGCTACGTTCGATCACCCACGATGACTCATTGACTCCAGTTTGATCTCCCACATCAATGCATTAATTCACACGATCGTGCTCAATCATGACGGTAACTCGTTTGCCCTATCACATCACAGGTAATCCTGTACTCCTTTATAAAAGGGAAACCTCTCCCTCTTAAAGGGGGGGGTCCGAACTCTGAAAAACTTCTGGAAATAATTCCTCTCCCTCTACACAATAGCCCCCTCTGACTTAAGCATCGGAGGGCTGGCGCCGGAAACCCCGGCCACCGGCTTCTTGCAGGTCTTCCGGAGGTCGCAAGCCGCCGATGGACCGCCACCCGCCACTCTTACCGGAGCTTTTCCTTCTCAGCCAGTGGTCGCCCCCCGGGTCCAATTTTCAGCAACAGTTGGCGCTAGAGGAAGGGCCCGAGTCGCGGCTATGAAGCTAAGAAGCAAAGGAGCTTCCAACGCCTCCCGGCGTCCTGCATTAAATCCCGGACACTCAGTCCAGAATTCACCACCAAGACCTCCGGCGGACCCAGTCCCCCAAGTCCAACCGGAGCAGTTCAATGCTTTGGTACAGCAAGTTCAGACTTTGGCCACAGTAGTCCAAGGCCTGCAGCGTATGGAGGCTCTCCCTATGCCGCCTCCATAGGTCCAGGCCGAGCCAGTTCTCCCTCCAGACGGATTGGCGGCCAACAATGGAGAACGGCGCTGCTATCAAGCCTCAACCCGAGCGTCTCCCCGGAGAGAACCGCTAGGGAGGAGCCTAGACAGAAGGCCACAGCCCTCGGAGGCAGAATCAACTCCAAGCGAACCAGTGCCGGAGCAGACCACCATGGTAGTCCCCCAGGGTGGGGAACTCGACAGGAAGGTTGAGAGGCTCGAGCGGCAGATCGAGGCGCTCCATAGCCAGAAGGCAAGGCGTGAGGGTGACTTCGAGTTTTCCACCATGTCACCTTTCTCCCGCCGGATTGAGGAGGAACTAGTCCCGCCATGGTTCAAAATGCCCCAGGTAGAGCCGTACAATGGGACTACCGACCCTCTCGACCACCTGGAGAGCTACCGAGCCCTCATGGCACTCCAAGGGTCCTCAGAGGCCGTGCTCTGCAAGGCCTTTCCTGCAATACTTCGAGGAACGACTCGGCTTTGATTCTCCGGGCTGAAGCCAAGCACCGTGTCCTCCTTTGAACAGCTCGGCAGGCAGTTCACCACCAACTTTGCTACCAGCCGACGTCAGCGGTAGATGTCAGACTCCCTCCTTGATATCAAACAAAAGGAGGGAGAGTCCCTCAAAGACTATCTCGACTGCTTCACCGTCGCAACCTGGGAGGACCGTGAACTCGACCAGTCAATAGCCATGTCAGCGCTAAAGACTGGAGCTCGGTCCTACAGATTTCTCTTCTTTATTGAGAAGAACTTCTCCGCCGACTTCACTGAGATGCTGGCCCGAGCTCGAAAGTATGCGAAGGCTAGGAGGTCATCGCCTCCAGGCGGGGTGCGGTCGAGCAGGCTCCAAAGAAGCAGAAGAAGCGTCGCGAGGAATGCAGCCGTCCGAGAAGCCAGTCTCCTCGCCGAGATAAGAGCTTCCCTCGGTTGAGGAGTCCGCCTCGATAGCAGCCGCAACCCCGGCCGAGGTCCCCACCTCGGCCACGGGCGCCCCCGGGTAAGTATGAGAACTACACTCCCTTCAATGTACCTCGGGCAGAGATCCTAATAGAGATAGAAGGTCGAGACTACCTTCGACCTCCACCCGCGATGCGGGATACAGGGGCTCAGCGCAACCCTAGAAAGTATTGCCGCTTCCACCGAGACCACGGCCACGACACGGAGGAATGCTTCCAGCTCCGGGATGAGATCGAGGCACTCATTCGTCGAGGAGTACATAACCGGTTCGTGCAGAACCGACGTAAAGAAAGAAGGCCGGTGGAGAATGCTGCACCGCCCGAAAATTCAAACGACAACAGGCCCATTGCCGGCACTATCAACACCATCAGGAAAGGCTCGGTCGAAGGAGGCTCGGCTGAAGAGCCGACCGGGAGAGAAACCTCTCTGAAGCGCCCATGTACTTCTGTTAACCCCCTAATGGATTTTGATGAATACAAAACACTAGAGTAAAATTCCATTATATCTTAACAATTCAATTGAGAAATTCATGTGCTTTATTTAAAATATTGTTAAGAAATGTCTAGGCAAGTTTCCATAATTTTTATGAATTTATTGAAGAATATTTTGAGCTAAAGAAAAAGCTCAGGGACAGCCGAGACGTCTCCTGATAGTTTCAGAGACGTCTCTGGCACAAGCAGGAAGAACTGGCACACTTGGAGACGTCCCCGGCTCCTGTCGAGTCGTCCCCGCGTTAGCGGAGTCGACTCTCTCAGTAGCGGAGTCGACTCTCTCAGTGGCGGCAGAAAGACGCTTTTCAAGGGATATGCGCGAGACGTCCCCGCTGTACGCGGAGTCGTCCCCGCAAGCAAAAAGGAGACTTCCCGAGTCGTCCCTAAGATGGCGGAGACGGCTCTCTCAGGGTTTTCCAGAGAATGTTTTTTTCGGTGATAAGGAAGCAGAGTCGACCCTGAGAAAGCGGAGTCGTCCCCACGCATAAAGTGCAGACAAGCGGAGACGTCCCCTGAAAGAGCGGAGTCGACTCTCTCAGGGAATTCCAGAGGACATGATTTTCGGAGATAAAGAAGCGGAGTCGTCCCCACTCAAAAAGCGCTAACACGCCGAGACGTCCCCGTAAAGTGCCGAGTCGACCCCAGATAAAGTAAAAAGTAAAATCCTATAGGCGAGACGTCTCTCGTTGTAGCGGAGACGTCCCCGGAGCGCCTGGGACGCGACTGACAGCTTTTCAGGTTTGATTTGAATTTCAAATCTTCTCTACTTTATCTCTAACGGCTATATTTGCTTTTTGGGCTATAAAAGGGAGCTCTTAAGTGCTTCTCAACAACTCTTTACCAACCAAAAAGGCAAAATCATTCAAGAGAGAAGTTAGAAAGAAAAGCTCAAGGGAGTGAGTGCATTCAAGAAAGGAAATCAAGTGCTTACAAGTCTCCCAAGCGATTTCAAGCTCAACCACTCTTGTGTGCTCGGGATTCAAAGCTCACACCCAACCCTACGCGTCCCACATCGGAAGAATCAACATCTCCCACGCTTCCAACGGCAAAAAGATTCTTCCGGGTTTCATTGTTCATAAGTGCTATATTTGCTTTCTAGAGCTTTTATATCCTTTTGTACACTCTTTTATTGTGGTGCTTGTTCCAGTCAAGGGACTTGGAACAAGGAAAAGGGCGTCCCAAGCCTAAGAGAAATTGGGGGTTTTGGGTTTGTTGTGAGCCCGGTGTAAAACAACGAGTTGGGTAGTGAACTCGCAAAACTACCGTACTGTAATCTTGGATTATAGTGGAAATTCCCAAAGGCGCTTTGGGGAGTGGATGTAGGAGCGGTGAAGGCTCCGAACCACTATAAAATTGTGTGTTTGTGGTTGTCTCTTCTTATCGCTTTATCCTTGCTTTAGTTCATATATTTGTGTGTTTTATTTTTAAATTAGCTAAAAAGTTTTAAAACACCCAATTCACCCCCCCTCTTGGGTGACCATCTCTGGACAACAAGTGGTATCAGAGCCGGTGCTCTTATATTCCTTGAAAGACCTAACCGTCTTAGCCAAAGATCTAGATGGCAACACCCTTTAACAATGTTCCAGCCGAGGGGCAAGCAACCAATAGACCTCCACTCTTCAATGGGACAAATTATACCTATTGGAAGACTAGAATGAGAATCTTCATTCAAGCACAAGACTATGCCTTGTGGAGGGTTATAGTCAAGGGACCACAAGAACCATCACATGTGGTCAATGGCATTCGAGTTCCCAAACCTGAGGAGGATTGGGATGAGAATGATGATAGGATGGCTCAACTCAATTCTAGAGCCATGAACTCATTATTTTGTTCCTTAGATGTAAATGAGTTTAATAGAGTCTCCACATGTACTTCCGCTAAGGAAATATGGGATAGGCTTGAAGTTACCCACGAGGGTACAAATCAAGTCAAAGAGTCCAAAGTGAACATTCTAGTTCACAAGTATGAATTGTTTAAGATGGAACCTAGTGAAACCATCACATGCATGTTTACACGTTTTACCGAAATTATTAATGGCCTAAAAAGCTTGGGCAAATCTTACACTAACCCCGAACTTGTGAGTAAAATTCTCAGGTCACTGCCAAAAGCATGGGAAGCAAAGGTCACGGCGATTGTAGAAGCCAAAGACCTCAACACCTTGGGGCTAGAACAACTCTTGGGCTCATTGATGACGCATGAGCTCACGATGAAGCAGCATGAAGAAGAGCTGCCAAAGAAAAGGACAATCGCACTCAAGGCCACCTCAAGTGTATGTGAAGAAGAGAGCAGTGAGAGTGAAGAAGAAAGTCAAGATGAGGACTTGGGTTTGATAGTAAGGAAATTTAAAAAATTCATGAGAAGAAAGAAACCATTCCCAAGAAAGAAATTTGGAGGGAGAAATGATTGGGAGAAAGAAAAGGAAAAAGAAAGAGACCCAATCGTATGCTATGACTGCAAGAGACCGGGACATATTCGTTCCGAATGCCCTCAACAAAAGAAGCACTTTGGAAAGAAGAAGAAGAAGGCATTGAAGGCAACATGGGATGATAGTGACACATCATCCTCCGAAGAAGAGAAGGAAGAGACCGCCAATCTATGCTTCATGGCGTTCGAAGATGACGAGGTATGTCAAAACCCAACTATAAATTTTACTTTAGAAGAATTATATGATGCTTTTCAAGAACTTATGGGTGATTGTAGTATGTTGGGAGCAAAGAATAAAGAATTAAAAGCCTCCAATCAAAAACTAAAGGAAAACATTGAAAACCTATTAATTGAGAAGGAGAGCGTCAAAAATATGAACACTACTAACCTAGAAATCGAAAATTCAAGGCTTAGCACTGAAAATGTAAAGGCAAAAACACTAATCAAGGAATTAAATCTAAAAGTAAATTCCCTACTCAATAATAATACCTCACTTGCGCAAACTGTTGAATCTCTTAAAAAGGATATGGAAGAACTAGTTAAAGAAAATGTGAATCTTAAGAATGAGATACATAAGTACAAGCCAATTGTTGAAAAATTCACACAAAGCTCTGAAAAATTAAATCTTATTCTTTCAAATCAAAGAGCTGTTTTCAATAAAGCCGGATTAGGATATAAAACTAATAAGCAACAAAAGTATCTAAGGAATTTCTTTGTAAAAGCAAAAGATGTAAAAACTGAAAAACCAACATGCTTTCTTTGTGGAAAGATTGGACATAAAGCCTACTCTTGTATTCAAAGAAAAATCCAAACTAACAAGAGTACATTTGTAAAAGCTAAAAACATAACTAAAATATGGGTGCCTAAAGGAACCAACTACACTAACCACGAAGGACCCAAGAAAACTTGGGTACCTGAGAGCTTCACATGATCATTTTGCAGGTATGCCTTGCAGCCGGAAATAAAAAGAGAATGTGGTATCTTGATAGCGGTTGCTCAAGGCATATGACCGGTGACAAGAGTCTCTTCGTTACCTTGGAATCAAAAGAAGGAGGAGCAGTCACATTTGGAGACAATGCTAAAGGCCGAATCATTGGTATTGGTAAAATCTCCATATCACCCTCCTCATTTATTGATAATGTATTGTTAGTTAATGGACTAAAACATAATTTATTAAGTATAAGTCAATTTTGTGACAAGGGCTTTAAAGTGTCATTTGAATCGTCACTATGCATAATTAGTAGTCCAATTGATAATGAGATCATACTCACAGGACATAGGCATGGAAATGTTTACATGGTAGATCTTGATGATCTCACCATGAAGGATGGTCAATGTCTTGTAGCCATGAATCCCAAAGTCAATGAGACTAGTTGGTTATGGCATCGTAGGTTAGGGCATGCTAGCATGGATTTAATCTCTAAATTAACTACAAAGGATCTAGTCAAAGGGCTACCAAAAATAGACTTTGAAAAGAATAAAATCTGTGCTGCATGTCAATTAGGGAAACAAACAAGAAGTTCCTTTAAGTCTAAGAACATAGTTTCAACATCAAAACCCTTAGAACTAATTCACATGGATTTGTTTGGACCCACTAGAACTGCTAGTATAGGGGGTAAGAAATTTGGTCTTGTAATTGTTGATGATTTTTCATGTTTTACATGGGTTTCATTTCTTGCACATAAAGATGAGTCCTTTCCCGCTTTTATTAAGTTTCATAATAGAGTTTCGAATGAACTCAATCTTAAACTAAAAGCAATTAGGAGTGATCATGGTACCGAGTTTGAAAATCAGTATTTTGAAAAATTTTGTGAAGAAAATGGTATCAATCACAACTTCTCGGCACCTAGGACACCCCAACAAAATGGGGTGGTAGAAAGGAAGAATCGCACACTAGCAGATATGGCTCGTACCATGTTGTGCGAATCGGATCTATCAAAGTACTTTTGGGCTGAAGCAATAAATACCTCATATTATATTTTAAATCGTGCTTTAGTTAGATCCATCTTAAAGAAAACACCGTATGAATTGATGAAAGGTAAGAAACCAAATATAAGTTATTTTCATGTTTTCGGTTGTCGATGCTTTATTTTGAACAATGGAAAGGACAATCTCAGTAAATTTAGTGCTAAATCAGATGAGGGGATCTTCTTAGGTTATTCCTTATCTAGTAGAGCATACAGGGTCTTCAACAAGAGAACTCTCGTTGTTGAAGAATCCATTCATGTTGTTTTTGATGAAACTAATGGAGATTCTTCTAGAAAAGAAGAAGATGGTGATGCATGTATACTTGAAGACGGGATCAAGGAATTCTCCATACAAGACAAACAACATGAGGATGAGATCAAAGAGGATACAAATCAGCAAGATGAAGAAGATCAACCTCCATCAAGAAATCAAGATCTTCCTAAAGAATGGAGGTATGCACATGGTCATCCAAAGGATCTAATCCTTGGTGATCCTTCACAAGGTATAAGAACTAGATCCTCTTTAAGAAACACTAGTAATTATCTTGCTTTCGTTTCACAAATAGAGCCTAAATCACTAGAAGAAGCTGAAAAAGATGATAATTGGATGAATGCTATGCAAGAGGAATTAAACCAATTCGAAAGAAATGAAGTTTGGACTCTAATGAAAAGACCCCCTAATGTTTCAATTATAGGCACCAAATGGGTATATAGAAATAAACTAGATGAGGATGGGATAGTAATAAGAAACAAAGCTAGGCTAGTGGCCAAAGGATATAATCAGGAGGAAGGAATAGATTTTGATGAAACTTTTGCTCCTGTTGCTAGGTTAGAGGCTATTAGACTGCTTTTAGCATATGCATCCTTCATGGATTTTAAACTCTATCAAATGGATGTAAAAAGTGCATTCTTAAATGGCTATATAATGGAGGAAGTTTATGTAGGACAACCTCCAGGTTTCGAAAATCACTTACATCCAGATTATGTGTATAAATTGCATAAAGCATTGTATGGACTTAAGCAAGCTCCTAGGGCATGGTATGAAAGATTAAGTAATTTCCTAATTGAGAACAAATTTAAGAGAGGAAATGTAGACAAAACCCTCTTTATTAAAAGAAAAGGAAATGACTTATTGCTTGTACAAATTTATGTGGATGATATAATTTTTGGTGCTACTAATGATAGTCTCTGTCAAGAGTTTGCCAAGCTTATGCAGGGAGAATTTGAAATGAGCATGATGGGTGAGCTCAACTTCTTCCTTGGGCTACAAATAAAACAATCAGAGGAAGGCATCTTCATCAGTCAGTCCAAATACATCAAGAAAATGCTGGAAAAATTCAAGATGAAGGATGCAAAGAAAATCAGCACACCCATGGGCTCAAGTTGCAAGCTTGACAAAGATGAAAAAGATAAAAGTATAGACTGCAAATTGTACAGAGGTATGATAGGCTCTCTACTTTACCTTACTGCTAGTAGACCAGATATATTATTCAGTGTTTGTGTGTGTGCTAGATACCAAGCATGTCCTAAGGAATCACACTTGCAAGCTGTTAAAAGAATTTTTAGATATCTAGTAGGGACATCTAATGTAGGCTTATGGTATTCTAAACAATCTGATATAAATTTAATTGCTTATTCTGATGCTGATTTTGCTGGGTGCAAACTCGACAGAAAAAGCACAAGTGGCACTTGTCAATTCTTGGGTGCCAATTTGGTTTCTTGGTTTAGCAAGAAACAAAATTCAGTTGCCTTGTCCACAGCTGAGGCTGAGTACATTGCAGCTGGAAGCTGTTGTGCCCAAGTTCTCTGGATCAAGCAACAACTTGAAGACTTCGGTATTAAAATGGACAATATACCAATTAAGTGTGATAATACAAGTGCAATCAACTTAACAAAAAATCCTGTCCAACACTCTAAGTCAAAGCATATAGAGATTAGGCATCATTTTATTAGGGATCATGTGCTGAAAAATGATGTGATGATTGAATATGTATGTACTGAAAATCAATTAGCTGATATCTTTACAAAGCCCCTTTGTAAAGACAGATTCAATTTCTTAAGGAATGCTTTGAGCTTGTATGATCCTAGCAAATGAATTGAACTTGTATTGCATTGCTTTGCTACTCGAACTAGTAATCCACCTCAAGGCAAACATAAGTGAAAGCATGAATTCATCTAAACTAAATGACGAACTGGTTGACTTTTCGGAGGATGGTTACCCTCCCTTGGACTCTTCATGGAGATATTTTCAGAGCCTATTTCATAGGTATTCGAAATTTGGTCAAACGTTCCTCATTTCAATATTATTAATTCAAAAGTCATTATCAAATTTTTATAGGATGTATCATTGAGGGGGAGGATCACAAACAAATTCACTCTAAGCTTATCAAAAGAGATCATATTGATTGGGGTGATTAAACAAAAAAAGGGGAGAAGATAGAATACAGTCTGAAATTTTTTCAGTGCCGGAGACGTCTCTGGCAAATCGCAGAGACGTCCCCCCAAGCGGAGACGTCTCACCTTAGTCGCGGAGACGTCTCGGGACCGAATGCGGCCTTTTTAAATAGGTCGAAATCGCTCGAGCTGACTCGAGCTTTCTCCCTCATTCCCGACCAAAACGGAAAGCCCTAGCCTCCATTTGCCCTAAATCACAAACCCTAGCCTCCATTTGCCCTAAATCACAAACCCTAGCATCCATGGCACCAAAGAAAGCTAGGACGACCCGTGGGAAGCGACCTAGAGTAGCGGGCGACGGTGAGGAACGGCGGGAAGAACCCTCCGCACCTTCTCCTCCGGTTGCTCCGCCAACCACAACGATTTCCTGTGCAAATCGCACAGTCACAACCGGTAGGTACATAGATTTTGCATTTTTAGATCATGAGGGGTTCTCTATTGGAGAGAAACTCCGAGCCCAAGGGTGGGAGCATCTTTGCACCCTCAATACCTCGACCTACCCCGGCCTTGTTAGAGAAATGTTTAGTGATATGGCTTTAGGGGACTTAGGGTTCACCGCACATGTCCGAGGGACATTAGTAGAAATTAATGAGGACATCTTATCCACTGTTTCGCAAATCCCTAGGGACGGCGAGGCTCCAACCTCACATCCCCAAAGGGAAGTAGCTCTAAACTTAATTTTAGGAAGAGAGGACTGCGGCCCTCTTGATGTTGTCAACTCCCAGGACCTAAATGCAGAGATGAGACTCCTTTTAAGCATTGTCAACCGGGTCCTATTTCCTAAAACCGGTCGCTTCGATTTTGTTTCGGAGCGAGACTTAGTTATAATGCATCACATCCTACTAGGGATCCCTCTAAACCTTCCTAGACTCATGCTAAATTACATTGCCCTATGTCATAGGTATTCTAGATTTAGTATACCCTATGGCATGATCTTTACCTTAATCTTCAAACACTTCAAGGTTTCCATTCCATCAAATGAACCTGCAAAGCCCTTAAGAAACACCGACTATTACAATGAGGGCTCAATGAGAAGAATGGAATTTTACAAGATAGATGGGTCTTGGGTCAAGGTTCTAAAAAGAAAAGCACAAACCATAGAGGCTGAGATCCCACATCATGAGTCTGACCATCACTCTCCTCCACCTAGCAACATGGACATCCCTGATATTCCCTCCAGCTCAGCTGGATCTTCCACATCCATGCCACCACCTCCTCCAGTCAGTGGGCCCTCCTTCCTATCAGAGGAGCAGATGCACACCTTAGCATCTGTTATTTGTCAGCAGATGAGGGAGGAGATGAGATCCATGATGTCTGCAGAGCTGGCCCCCATCAGACAAGAGCTGCAGGAAATTAAGGCTCAAATTGAAGCCCAAGAGCAACAAATAGTTGAGGTGGGTGCCACCCAAACCTGCAGATCATTAGAGCTCAAGGACAGCTTGAAGGCCATTTCCAAGAGCCTCAAAGAGTTGACAAAGCCAGATGGCAATGTGGGCACCTTAGTTGCCCAACTTAGAGGCAGAATTGAGATGGCAACCTTAGAGTTTGAAGCACTTGTGGCAGGTTTCCACAAGTCACAGGGAGATCACTTTAAGACCCTCATGGATTCTATCAATGGTTTCATAGATGCAGCCTGTAAGGCTTATGCACAAAGTACAACTGGTAGGCCCCATGAGCAACGACGCCGATGATGGATATCCTGTAGGATTTTCTTTTTGTAAATCCTAGGCCATTTTGAAACACTTTTGTATTAGAAATCAATACTTGTAATGATTTCTTCTTTTGACTATGTACTGACTTCAAAGATCTACAATGACATATGAATGAATACAATTTCTTTTGAAAACCTTGTGTACATTGCCAATTCTGTGTATGTGTTTCTGTGATTGTGTATGTGATTGTGTGATATGCCATAAAAATCCTACCACATACCTTGAGTATTCAAATTTGATACAAAGAAACAATGCACATAAAACAGGGGGAGCACACCTTGAATATGCTGAATTTTACTAAAAAGGATAATTTGTCCCCTTCATGTTGATGACAAAAAGGGGGAGTAGATATTTGTATATTGAAAGGGGGAGTAGACATGGATATTGAATATGGAATGCAAATTTTTTTTTAATCATACTCCAAAGTTGATTTAGAAAAGATAAAATTGAAGAATATTGATTTTAAGATAATTGCCCTTCTGGAAAAGAAAGGGGGAGTCAAAAAGAATCTAGCTTTCAATTATCTTCAGCATCAATATTTCATTCTAACTTGATTCAAATTCAGTTCATATGATAAAATCATTTAAGAACTATAAAGATCAATCTTATGCACAAGTAAAGAACTGAAAATTGAATATTTTGAGTGATGCACATTGTATCTAGTTCAAATCAAAACATTATACTTGTATATCTGATCAATACTGTGTATATGTTTAAATTTCAAATTTTGCATATACTCAGTGTTTTGTCATCATCAAAAAGGGGGAGATTGTTAACCCCCTAATGGATTTTGATGAATACAAAACACTAGAGTAAAATTCCATTATATCTTAACAATTCAATTGAGAAATTCACGTGCTTTATTTAGAATATTGTTAAGAAATGTCTAGGCAAGTTCCCATAATTTTTATGAATTTATTGAAGAATATTTTGAGCTAAAGAAAAAGCTCAGGGACAGCCGAGACGTCTCCTGATAGTTTCAGAGACGTCTCTGGCACAAGCAGGAAGAACTGGCACACTTGGAGACGTCCCCGGCTCCTGTCGAGTCGTCCCCGCGTTAGCGGAGTCGACTCTCTCAGTAGCGGAGTCGACTCTCTCAGTGGCGGCAGAAAGACGCTTTTCAAGGGATATGCGCGAGACGTCCCCGCTGTACGCGGAGTCGTCCCCGCAAGCAAAAAGGAGACTTCCCGAGTCGTCCCTAAGATGGCGGAGACGGCTCTCTCAGGGTTTTCCAGAGAATGTTTTTTTCGGTTATAAGGAAGCAGAGTCGACCCTGAGAAAGCGGAGTCGTCCCCACGCATAAAGTGCAGACAAGCGGAGACGTCCCCTGAAAGAGCGGAGTCGACTCTCTCAGGGAATTCCAGAGGACATGATTTTCGGAGATAAAGAAGCGGAGTCGTCCCCAAAGCAGCGGAGTCGTCCCCACTCAAAAAGCGCTAACACGCCGAGACGTCCCCGTAAAGTGCCGAGTCGACCCCAGATAAAGTAAAAAGTAAAATCCTATAGGCGAGACGTCTCTCGTTGTAGCGGAGACGTCCCCGGAGCGCCTGGGACGCGACTGACAGCTTTTCAGGTTTGATTTGAATTTCAAATCTTCTCTACTTTATCTCTAACGGCTATATTTGCTTTTTGGGCTATAAAAGGGAGCTCTTAAGTGCTTCTCAACAACTCTTTACCAACCAAAAAGGCAAAATCATTCAAGAGAGAAGTTAGAAAGAAAAGCTCAAGGGAGTGAGTGCATTCAAGAAAGGAAATCAAGTGCTTACAAGTCTCCCAAGCGATTTCAAGCTCAACCACTCTTGTGTGCTCGGGATTCAAAGCTCACACCCAACCCTACGCGTCCCACATCGGAAGAATCAACATCTCCCACGCTTCCAACGGCAAAAAGATTCTTCCGGGTTTCATTGTTCATAAGTGCTATATTTGCTTTCTAGAGCTTTTATATCCTTTTGTACACTCTTTTATTGTGGTGCTTGTTCCAGTCAAGGGACTTGGAACAAGGGAAAGGGCGTCCCAAGCCTAAGAGAAATTGGGGGTTTTGGGTTTGTTGTGAGCCCGGTGTAAAACAACGAGTTGGGTAGTGAACTCGCAAAACTACCGTACTGTAATCTTGGATTATAGTGGAAATTCCCAAAGGCGCTTTGGGGAGTGGATGTAGGAGCGGTGAAGGCTCCGAACCACTATAAAACCGTGTGTTTGTGGTTGTCTCTTCTTATCGCTTTATCCTTGCTTTAGTTCATATATTTGTGTGTTTTATTTTTAAATTAGCTAAAAAGTTTTAAAACACCCAATTCACCCCCCCTCTTGGGTGACCATCTCTGGGCAACAACTTCCAAAGCTATCTCGTTCTCGGACGAGGACTTAGAAAGAGTTGAGACTCCTCACGATGACGCTGTGGTCATCTCCATGATTATAAATGAATTTGATGTAAAGCGCGTCTTAGTTGATAATGGAAGCTCGGCAAATGTTTTGTATTATGATGCCTTTCAAAAAATTGGGATGACAGAAAGCCAGCTCCAGAGAATGAATGCTCCGCTGGTCAGATTCACCGAAGATTCGGTCCCGGTTGAGGGCGAGATAAGCCTTCTTGTCACGGTCGGGCTCGTCCCTCGAGAAAGCAATGTGAGGTCAGATTTTCTTGTGGTCCGCCTGTCCTCAGCCTACAACGCCATTCTTGGACGATCAGGGCTTAATGCCCACCGAGCTGTGGTCTCGTTCTACCACCTGCTCATGCGGTTCCCCACTGACTGAGGAGTAGGCAAGGTTCGTGGAGACCAGTCAATAGCTGGCGACTCACAAAGCAAAGCAACTGGCTGAAGCATCAAGCCAAGAGGAGCAACCGGCCAGGGCGCCAACCCAAACGTTAGATCAGACGCTGCCTATTGAAACCTTGGAAGTGTGGGACGCCCCCTGGAAAGAACGGGTAGAGCCTGGTGAGCTTCTTACCCAGATCCCCTTAAAAGAAAATTGCCCAGAGCTAACCGTGCAGGTCGGCTCTGGCCTGAGCTTCCACGAAAGAGACCACCTGATCGAGTTCCTTCGGTCCAATATGGACGTTTTTGCCTGGTCACCTGCGGACATGCCGGGGATAAACCCCGAGGTCATGGTGTTGGGAATTGTATCCTAAATGTCAATCGTCAGCATATTGATGATTGAATTTTGTAAATGAATTGAAAAATTAATAAAGTATTATTTGGCATTATTCATCATTTCATATTCAAATAAACTCTTATATGATGAAGTCCTTAGGACTTATGTTATGATAAAGGAAGATTTATCTTTGAGTCCTTAAACTGGTTCGCGACCAAATGATATGTTGTTACTGGGACGACAGCGTTTTCGAGATTAGGTCGTTGTGTGACATATACGTTGGTTGTCCTCTTAACCAAGGAGTGTGGAGATACTGGTATGCCACATAGGTGAAGTGTAGGAGTACATTTCACTAAACGCGACCAATTCCGGAATGCTATACTGTCAAGAGATGTTCCGAGTGGATATGGGTATAAGTTTGGCCCTCTGACCTGAGATCGCAACCTGTGATTAGCAAGCAACTCACTGTACTTTGGTACCGGACTATTTGAATTTCTAATTCAGTGACGGAAGGTCACTGGGGCAGTCAAGTACTTGCATAGTCAGTTGTGAGTCGAGATGGAATTGACCCCTTCTGTAAACAGAAGATAATGTCTTGTGATTAATTTAGCAAAACCTTGGCCAGGGTAATCCTAGTGAGGAATCACGGGATATCTAAAGTTAATCACATAATGGATGTACTAATTATATATAGGGTTGACAGTGAGCTCTAAGTCATCCTGGCATTAGGAGTCAAAGGGATTGAATTATACAGTAACCATAGTCCAGGGTTCCAGAATATTTGCTTCGTATATATTCGGCCTATCCGGACGTCGGGTACCATTGCTAGATGGTCACATCGATTAGTATAGAAAGACGTTCCTATACAACCAGCTTAGGTTCGAACCTATTAGGTCACATGCATAGAAGTTTCTAGGTTGATCAAATAGCTGATTGATGATTAAGAATCATTCAGGGGTAATTTGGTCAATTCGATTGACAAATTATTCTAAGCAAAAGTTGCATTAAAATAATTATTGAATTATTGGAGGATTAATTAGCAATTAGATTGCTAATGAACTCAATTTGATTGAGTAATTGGGCTTAGGTTGAGCCAAATTGAATAGGATTCAATTTGGGCTGCATCAGGATTTGACCTAATTGGATTGGGTTCAACCCAAGTAGATTGAGCTTGACCCAATTGATGGAACTTGACCCAATTGGATTGGGCTTGATCCAAATCAATTAGAAGACCTTATTTGATGAGGATTATGAGTCTAAATAATCAGAATTGGATAAGGAGAAGAATCCCTAAATTTTAGGAACCCATCCTTATCTTCTTGGAGAAGAATGACACCTTAATTTATCCCCAATATTTTCTATGACTATTATCTTTATTTTTGGCCAAAAATTGGTGTGAGAAGAGAGGAGGCGTGGGGCTATATTTTCTATAAAAATGGCGCCTTAAATCTTTCTATAAAGATTTAGATGAATTTCCTAATTTTTAGGGATTGCATGGTGCATGAAATAGGGTGGTCTGCGGCTGAACTTTGGATGCATGAATTCCTATCTTTTAGGGATCCAAAATACACGAAATTTGGATATGTTTATCTCCTCTTAGCTTCCAAACCACCAGAATGTTTTGGGAATTTTATCAGCCAAATTAGTTGGATAAATTAGGTGTGAGGCATGGGGTGGTCTTTTGGCTATACAAGACCCCCATGCCTTGGGTTCAACATATACCATATTTAGAGATTTCAAAAAATTCTGAAAAAATTCTCTGAGGGCCTCCAACCCTTCTTCTCCTTCTTCCTCACGTCCATCCTCCATCTCCTTGAAGAACAATCAAAGGTTGAGTGTTTAGAAGGAGAAAGCTTCAGCCATTGCAACGTTCCTGTGCAAGCTAGCACTCCCGTGGAAGACGATCTACCTAGGGCTTCGCGTGTACTTCTCATAGAGGCCATTCGTGTGCATGGCTGCGAAGTCAAAGATCAGATCCACAAGTTTTTTCTATCATAAAAGGTATTAATCCCGCATCAATATTTTATTTTGGAGTCAGGGTCTAGGTCTGATTTTCCGAGGTTTTACCCTCCTTTGTGGCTCCTCATGGAGTTAACTCCAGAATCCATTTGATGGATATTCGGAGATTAATCGGAATAGAGTGTTTACCTTTTAGATCTGATAGTTAATCATGCATGAATATTTTAGCATAATTGTTTAAACGATTCCGGCATAATCTTATGTGTTCTTAAGATGCTGATTTCTAGATTTGATCTTGTAAGCATGTATGAATTAAATTATTTGATTCGATTTTTTCGCTGCGTTTTAAAACTTAAAAAGAGCTACGTATGGCTTAATCCCCCTTATGAAGGGGTACGTAGGCAACCCGATCAGGTTCAGCCATGATTTTCAAAAAAAAAAAATTCAGCATGCTTAACACCGAAGAACATAGGATTCACTTTCAGTGCTATCAGAGCCAGGTTCATGTTTAAACTTTTATGTTTTAATTTTTGCAATTAAATCTGAAATCATGAGCATGCTTAGATTAGATCTAAAGTCTTTTTTATGATTGATTTAATTACTGATTATCCATGATTAACTAAATCTGAAATTTTGAATGCATACGATGCATGTTTGTGTTAAGATTTGTAACATAAATAAATCTGAAATCATAATATTGTTTAGATTAGATCTAAATAAAGTTTATGATTTATATGATCTCTGATTTTAATGAACAAATCAGATCTAAAAATAAAAGTAAAAAAATAAATACATAAGATGTATGTTGTTTGTATTCATTCATGTCGTTATGTATATGTGATGCATGAACATAAAACATAATGACTTAAACATGAATTAAATCTGATTACATGTGATTAATTACAAAAACTCAGATCTGAAAATATATTTTAAGAACTGAAAGATTGTAATTAATATGTAATTAAAAAGAAATATGCAATGATCAAAACTTTTATAAGTCTAAACTTAATTGAGAATTAAGTGTTATGAAATAGAATTGTAACTCAATTAATTGACATTGCATAATTCTTTGGGCATATGGGTTAGCTTGAATCAAGTTCCTAGGATTGGGTTAGACCTAAGGTTAGAATCATACATGGACAAATAGAATTAATTGATCAAATCTAATTAAGTAGTAACTAGATTAGGTCAAGAAAATTCTAGGTCAATTTACAATAGTTGTAGATGAATCAAGTCCATGTCTTTGATTAGATCAAGATGGAACTTAATTTAGGCTCAGAGGTGTAGCCCGAGTCATTTGAGTAATCAAATCGAAATTGATTAACCAGTCGGTATCTAAGGAAAGTTTGGCAGTTTTGACCAGTGGTTTTTAATTGGGAGCTACTCGCACTGATTCGTCTTTGTCGAGTTAACGGCATATCCCTTCCACCGATCTCACTTACCTCGCCGACATGGTCAATCACATTTTGATTGGATCACTTGATCCGTTCTTTCAATTTCAAAAATAAACCATGCAATAGCACGTATCCTGTAGGATAGTGATTACGGGTGTCGGTCCACAGGGATTGAAGAATAAGTTATTTTTCTTTTAAAAATAAATCAAGAAGAAAACTTTGCTAACTTGATTTAACTAAATTAAACTATGAGTGCGAATTAGAATTTATCAGAATAAATGGATCTAGGGTTTGGAGTCCACCACATAGCATTGCATCAGGGTTTGTATTCTTTATTTCTTATCTTTTGGAGAGGCATGCAGTATTGGCTACAAGCCTTTTAAAATAAAAGCATAAAGAGCTTTAAAAAAATCCATCTTCGGTATAGCAAGAAGTGTCTACCTAATTATGCTAACCTAGGGTGCAGTACACCTCATCTTCCTAGGCATGGATCATCTTAGACTACTTTAGCAAACATGAATAATAAATAGCATGCTCAAAGTTTAAACATCATAAAAGGATTTTTCATTGATAATAAGAATTTAAATCAAGCTCCAAAATAATAAAGAAAATAAGAACTACAATGCCCTGTAACATTGCTAGGGCTTCATCCAGCCCTAGACTAGACGTTTAGCCGAGCATGGCTTCCGGATGACCTCCCATCTTCAAATGAAAGCCTTCACCTTCCATTATTCCCAAAATATCACAAAATATTCTCTTTCCCCCTCCTTTCTCTCTTTTTTTTTTATTTCTTCTTCTCTTCTTCTTCACTACGAAACAGAGCTCCTCTGTTTTTCCCTCAACCGAGCTCTCCTCAAGCCGATGGCCACCCTCCTCCTTTTATAGCTGTCCGGAGTGCTCATTTGGGAAGGGAGAAGAGATCACGGGTGGCTGATTCCGGGGCGTGATGCCGGAGGGCAGATCGCAGACGAAGACGACGAGAAATGGGAGGCTGGGTTGTGGGCTGTAGATCCGTGGAGCGGCTGGGTCTTGGCATGATCCGTGGAGCGGCTGGGGTGCAATGCTGGGAGGAGTGGAAGAAGAAGGTGGCCAAATCCATGGCTTGATACGCTGGGAGAATGGCTGGATCTCGGGTGACGATGTGGACGGTGCTAGAGACGGATGCCGACGGCTGGGATCGCGGAGGAGTGGTCGCTGGCTGCACCGGCGGATGGCGGAATACCCGGGGATGAAGACGATGCCATGAATCTCGGCTGCTGGGAGGGGCTGATCGGAGGATCGATGGGAGGATGCCGTGGATGGCCGTGATGCTCTGCGGGAGGAAGAAGATGCACAGTGAAATTTCGTAACACTGCTCATATGAACAGTGTTTTCACGAAACACTGTTCATATGAACAGTGTCATTTCGAAACACTGTTCATATGAACAGTGTCTTCAGTAATTTCTAGAAAAATTCTTTTCTTGCTCTATTTTGACGTAAAAATGGGCATATGTGGATTTAAAATAAAGGTCTCCCCTGTTTTGCTTAGTTTGGAAACGTGATGCGGAGATGGAAATTTCTGAACCATTGGATTGCTTGGGGGAGCTACGGACAGTGGTCGCTGTTCGTCCTTTTCTGTCTAACTAAAAATATGCTAAACAGATCGTTGTTAGAACTGACGAACAAAGTTTAAATTTAATTTACTCTTACCTGTTCTACTCGAAGAATAGTGGTTGTAAGAGGTCGATCCACAGGGAGGCGATTGGAGTTGCTTAAAAATTAGAACGTTCACTCGGATTTGAAATTGATTTTTGAATGATAAAAGGAAAACATTATCTTGAGGATGTTGAATGATTCCCTGGACTACCAGAGAATGTTTTCTAATTGAAATTAACAGAAAGACAGTTACTTAAATTCGAAAAGCATTTATTTAATTAATCAAAGAAGAGTTTTTGCATAAATTAAAATGGATGAAAACAGTGCTTAGGGAGATTGAAGCCTGGAACATAGACTGCATGAAAGAAGATTTCATAAATTGCAACTAAAACGAGAATTTTTGAATGCATAAAACAAACTGCAGGAATTAAACTTAACCTAAAACATGAATTGCATAAAAGAAAAATTAATGGATTGCATTAAAAGATTTCATAAAAAGAAATGATCACAAAAAGTAAAAAGATTGAAGATGAGGCCTAATGCTTCTTTGTTCTACAGATAACAATAAAATAAAAATAAGTAATATCTTTTTTTTTTCTCTCCCACTCCCACGGTGGACTTCCAACATAAAATATTTTTTTTTATGTTCTTCTTCTTCCCAAGAACAGAGCACTGCTCTGTTTCTTCTTCTCAACACCCAGCCGACTCCTCCTTCCTTCTTCTTCTTTGGACCCAACCCCCAAAACCGAGCTCCCTCTTCCTCTTCCTCCTTCTCCTCTTATAGCCGCGGATGCACTTGAAATGGAATCATGGGTCATCCGGGATGCTGGGAAGGACCAGGAAATGGTGGGCGTGCTCCGGACGGCTTTCTTCTTTGGCTACGGTCACGAGATTGCCGGACGCCTGATGCGGAAGGGAGGCACGGAGTTCCTTCTTCGGGCGCTGCTGGGATCACGGTGAAGGGGCTGGACGCGTTGATGGCGTGATCCGTGTGATGCTAGAGCGGCTGTGAGGCGCGATGCAGGGGCTCTCGAATTCGGAAGATGGGGATGCGGTGCGGGATCGCCTAATCATGGAAGAGGGGCTGGGATCGCCGGTGATTGCGGGGGATTTGGAGACGGGCGAGCTGGGAGTTGAAGTGGAAGGTGGCGACGGCTGGTGCTGATGGCATGGAGGATTTGGAAGGGATGCCATGGGACCGCTGCTGGGATTTTCCTTGCTGGGAGGGAGATGAATGCGTAGGAAGGGGCTGATCCGAGGGTGCACAGAAGGAAGGCACGGATGGAGGGATCGGCTGGGAGGAACGTGGATCCGGGCGCTGGGAGGAGCCGATCACGGGATGCTTGCAGTCGGACGCGGGGATTACGGGATGCTGTGATCACGGCTTGAAATCGGAAGGGAGGAGACGCACGTGGGCGATGCTGGGAGGAGCGGACGCGGGAGGCTGAAGCTTGGACGCGGCTGCTTGCTGGCACGGTGGCTGGCACGACGCGGATGGAAGGTGGGGACGCGGATCCGGGCTGCACTTGAAACGGGCGGAAGAGATGGGACGGATGCCACGGCTGGGATCACGGAAGAGGAAGGGTGCTGGCTGCGTTCGATCGGGCGCTTGGATCTCGCCATGGGTCATGTGCCGGTTTCTGCAATGGAATTGGATTTTGGAAGAAGATCTGGGCCTTTCTTTGCCCTCCTGAGAGGGAGCTGGGAGACACCAAGTTCCGTCCAATTAGTCATATGGATAATAATAAAAAAATTGTATGATATGAAATTTGGCTTGTAGACGGATGGACTGAGTTCGTCACGGGTCATCTATTCTGACTGGAGGTCAATTTTAAGTCTTTCAAGTCATGGGTCACCTAGCACCTCATAGTTATGATATGGCCAAATTAGATTTTTCCAAAATTCTTTCCCAAAAGCACAGAAAAATTGGACCCGATTCGGACCCGATTCTGACTCGGACCCGACCCGATCTTCAATTGGGTCGGATCTGGGAAGGGATCCTTCTTTAGTCAAATTTGTACTTAATGTGCATTTTATCTCTAATTTATGAAAATCTGTGCCAGACCCAAATATAATATTAATCCAGTAAATTTATCATTATTGGTTAGCAATAATACTAATTTATGTGACATGTAGGTCGCACTTTTGTGCTCTCATCACACCCCCCAACCAGCTTATTGCTAGTCTCTAGCAATTTAGTGCGACAGTGATTAAATGAGAGTGCAAAAGTTTTATTTATTATATATATATATAAATATACATGAACTAAGATAAATACTCACTTTTGTAGAGCATTACGATTGCACTTAGCACGTGCAACAAGCCGTTAAACCCCTAGGTTACCCTAGTGGACGAGTGTTGTCTCGTGAGGGTTTGCAGTAAAGTTACCCACAAACTTCAATCCCAAAATAAAATTTGGTTTGTGAAATAAAAGTTTAATTTCAAGTACATAACTGATAAGAATTTCAAAAGCATACAAGGTTTTAATTACTAAGTAGCCCAAATTCTAGGTTAGTATGCAATTTAAGTTGAAGTTATTAAGTTTTCTGCTAGGAAGTTGTAATACTTATTTATACTTGAGTGCTTAGTGAAGTCTAGACCATGCACCAGCTAAGGTTTCGGATCTCCAAAATATCGCTAATATTAGTAGTTTCCAAGAATTGGTCGGAAAAGACCTATTTGCTGATTCAAAATCATCTTATCTGCAGGATTTCGAGAGCTATGGATGTTTACTTTAATACCTCATGGGCTTTATATGTAATATTCCAGTTTACTCGAATTTTTACAACGACGGCTTTCACACTATTGTCTTTCTTAAGGTCAATATACATTTTTTTTCATCATTTTTTTTTTGTTTTTTGTTTTTTTGTTTTTGTTTTTTTTTCATTAAAGAGAAATGATAGTGTATATATTGTGCACTTTTACTCCTGTGATGATTCCTCCATGTAGCGAGCAATTAGTCGACAATTCTCACACCAGTTGGCATGAGGTATCGGGCATCAAGACTCCCCTACGGACCTATGCTCGGGTTCCTCATCACAAGCCCGCTGACCTTTGACAATAGGTAGCCCTTTTCGATGTACCTGACTAAATCCACCGAATAGTTTTTTTTTTTTTTTTGGGATCAGAAAAAGATGGTTCATCAGGATTCGTGGTTGCTACCATATTCTCAACACAATGTCGAACCTATACCTTAAAAAATGCAGGCCAGATGTGTTGTGAAATTCAAAGCACTAATTAGCTTACAACTCACTAAAAGGAACTTAATAGAAAGAACTCACTTTGCACTACTTCCAACTAGTCATTGGGCTCTTAGATTTTATATACCTTGTGTGTTGTAAATTTTTTTTTTAAATTTCTAAAAATTTAAAATTTTTTTTTATTTATTTTTATAAAATTTCAAATGCTTAAAATACCCCCAAACCTAAATCTAACATTGTCCTCAATGTTAAAGAAAAATTAAAGCAGTAAGAGGACATAGGAGAAGTTACCTGATATGGGTAGGTAAATTGAAAATTGGGGCAAAATCCCCCAAATCTGCATGTTAGTAATTTTTTTTTTTATAGAAGATATTTATATGTTGGGTTGCCTCCCAAGAGCGCTAAGTTTTATGTCTTCAGCCAGACAAAATGTAAATCTCCTTTTTTTTTTTCAACCATTATCTAAGAATGATTTTGGACAAGTCCGATGAAGAACAGTCGGCTGATGACGATCTATGCTCATAAGGGGAACAGAACTAAGAGGCGCATGCTTGACCCCTTCCTCGGAATGGGCAAGGTAAGCTTCTAAAGGGTCCTTATTATAAGTTTGTAAGAAAGTCTCCTGAACCAGACTTTCAATCATGTCAACTTCATTGATTTCTTTGTCGTCTGGTGGTTGTTTACTTATGTTGAAGACATTAAGCTCGACTTTCATGTTGCCAAAAGATAACTTCAGCATCCCATTTCGACAGTTGATCACAGCATTTGCTGTGGCTAAGAAAGGTCTACCTAAAATTATAGGTGTGTGACTATCTGGATGTATTGCTGTTGTCCAGATAGACAACCCAAGAGGGGAGGTGAATTGGGTTTTAAAATAATTTTGCAATTAAAATATTGTGGATGACTAATTAATGCTTTACCAAGATGATTAATTAATTGCTATGTGCTGTGAATGAAATGAGAGTAAAAGAAAGAGACAAACAATCACAAACACAAGGCTTTTATAGTGGTTCGGAGCTAACCCTTGCTCCTACGTCCACTCCCCAAGTCTCACTTGGGAATTCACTATAACCCCTTGGATTACAGCTGGTTGTTTTACAAGCTCACAACCAAACTTGTTGTTTTACGAGCTCACAACGAACTCGGTCGGTTTTCCCTGGCTCACCGACTAGAACCACCCCGATTGTTTTCCCGGATCACAATCGAACCCTTACACGTTGGTTTTACACTCGGCTCACCAACCAACCTCTACACCCTTGATTCAATCCTCCGATTGAACCAAGCAAAGACAAGATGGAAATAATGATAACAAACAGAAAAACAGAGCTTCTCAAAAGCAGATAAATAACAATATAAACTAGAAAGAAGTTAAGAGCCCTCAAACACGTTTGAGTTGGAGTAGAGTAGGGCTTCTTGAACTTCGGGTCTCCTCTTGAATGTCTGGTCGACTTGAATGCAGGAGGAGATCTCTTTCAATGTTTGGGAAGAGGTAGTTGGATGGAGTTATGGCGCTCTTCCCTCTTTTCGTTGAAAAACCACTTGCAGAGAATGAATGCTTGATTTCTTTGAATGGAATGGTAGTTCTTTTTCTTGCTACAGTCCTCTGTGGCTATTTAAGCCATCCCCCACGAAAACTAGCCGTTAGACACCTTTTTCTGCCCGTTCTGCACACTCTGCACAACCTGACAATATGTCCGTTGGGGGTCGGAGTCGACTCGCGCGATCAGGAGTCGACTCGGCTGTAGCGGGAGTCGACTCATGCTTTTCTGGAGTCGACTCGGCAACTGTTCCGGATTTGAATTAAAGTAGCCTCTTCGACTGGGAGTCGACTCGTCTTGACCCGGAGTCGACTCGCCAACTTCTGGAGCTGACTTGGCATTTTCGGAGTCGGCTCATCTCATGAAATCCATGGAGCTAATTTTCAACTTGGCCCACTCGAGTCGACTCGACAATCCTGGGAGTCAACTCGGCGCTCAGAGCCCGAACTCCCGATCTTCTGTCTCTTGGCTCGTCCAGTCTTGGAGTCGACTCGAACTTCCCCGGAGTCGACTCGGCTCTCAGTTTCCGAAACATAGCCTTCTGCCTTTTTGGTGTAGCGCTGCCTTGGAGTCGACTCGAGCTGTCTGGGAGTCGACTCGGCTCTCAGAGACAGTAAATCGGTCTTCTGTCTTTTTGGGGTCGCGCTGTCTCGGAGTCGACTCGCGCATTGCGGGAGTCGACTCGAATCTCAGAGTCCGAAAACTGCTCTCTGACTTTTCTGTCTGTAACTCCTTGGAGTCGACTCATACTACTCCGGAGTCGACTCGGTAAACATCGGAGTCGACTCGCGCACTTCAGGAGTCGACTCGCTGACAGGTTTTGAGTTGATGCTTTCTGCTCGTCTGTCTGTTCTCAGTCGGAGTCGACTCGTAATGATCCGGAGTCGACTCGAGCCCGTGCCAGTGATTCTGATATGCTCTGGAGTCGACTCGTAATACTCTGGAGTCGACTCGAGTCTCAGACTTTGGTTCAAACTGACTTCTTAACTTATCCAAAATATTATGAACCAAGTCTAGAAACACTTTAGACAAGATTTTCACTGAAACACTCAATTGAATTCATTAGTAAACAAGAGATATACTCAGATGCTTTGAGCTCATCAAAATCAAATAGGGTTATGATCAATCACTCCACAATCTCCCCCTTTTTGATGATGACAAAACATTGAGTATATGTAAAGTGAATTGCTCAATAAATAAGGAAATAAAATCCATAAATGAATTCAAGTGTCTGGTTATTTAATTTATCCAAGCTTGAAAGGCGTGAAACAATAAATTTTGGAATTAAGCTCCCCCTTTCATTTGGAATTATATAAGCCTTCATATCATGCAATCAATTGTTTGGCTTATATATATTTAATGATTTAGCTTTCTTAAAAATTCAGATTCTCCCCCTCAACATATGCATTCAACTTTGTTTTGATTCTCTGAATTTTCTTTTAATGCATTGAAATTTTTGAACTGAAATTTTTGGTTTTTAGAGGAAAAATCTGACAATTTGTTCTTGAGTTGGATTCAACTAATCTCCGAATATCCCTTGAATAGATTCTGGAGATTACTCCATTAGGAGCCCCAACAGAGAGATAATGAGCCTCGAGGTACCAAATCCACTAAGAACAAATTATGTTTTAATTTTTGATTCTCATTTTGAGTTCTTTTATGTTGATTCTATTTACATATCTACTAAATATTTCTCCTCCTTTTTGTCATCATATCAAAAAGGAGGTAAGCAGAACAAACAATCACTTAGAGATCAAATTGCACACAATTGAAGAGAATATGTCTACTCATTGTATTGATGTGTATGTAAATACATTTTAGAATACAATAAGTAAAGCAAAAAAAGTACATGTCAAAATAAAGCAAAAAGCAGCTAAGGTCTCCTCGAGGATGTGGCTCCTCCTCTCAATCTGTTCTGCTCCATGAGGAGGGTGACCGCATCTGTAACATGCCCGAGCTGAGAGATAATGGACGAAGTGGCCCTGCTATGTGTAGTGGAGAGCTCGGTCACCGACTTCTGAAGTGCGTCCAGCTTGTCGATGAGCACGTTCGACAAGCGCTCGGCCCCTGAGTAGTGGTGCTCATGTCCTTCCGGATGTCATCGCGCATCTTCCGAGTGATGCCCGTGACCTCACTCATACTGGAGAATTGAGCCTGGATCAGGCTCGGACGTTGTAAATCTCTTCCCGCACATGGGCCGTCATCTCAGTCACGGCTGTCAAGGAAGGGACCAACGCTGACGAAGGTGCAGGAGTGGGAGCAGGCACTGAACCCCGGAGCTCCCGAAGTAGATCATCTCGCAGATCTCGGACAATCTCCTGCCGCAACTTCCGGAGCTGCTCAGGAGCGATCCGGACCTCCATGACCTGAGGAGCTGAGGAGGAGGGTCCGGCTGAGGGGGTAGGAGCAGAAGTGGAGGGAAAGTCAGGATAATCTGAGTCTGGCTCAGGACTAGGAGAATGTCTGGTGGTATGTGTGGAGGTGGAAGACTTCCTAACCAGGTCCCCTCTACCTTCCGAAACCCCATCCTGTGTAGGGTCCCCGGACGCATGCGATCTGTTCATCGGCAATGCGCGAGAGGGTTCCCCCTCAGGAATGGGAATCTCGGGCCTCCCTAAACAAAAGGGTGAACATCATGCCGTAGGGGAGGGTGAGCCTAGGTCTATCTAGTGGCTCACATAGATATCTATAAATAAGTTTTGGGAAGTTGACTGGGGTGTCCTGGAGAATATAGAACATAAGGGCGAGGTCCCTCTCAGAAACAAAGTCGAAGCGCCCAGTCTTCGGGAAGAGGGACCTAGACAGGATGCTCAGGAGGATCCGCACCTCAACTGGAAGTGAGCTAGCGGATACCTCATCCAAGGGGGACTGGGGTGGATGCCCTAGAATGGCCGTAAGGGCCTCAGTCCTATCCTCAGGGTGTGCGGGTGCCACCCCAACTTGGGGAAGATGGAGGACCTGAGCAATGATATCCTCCGAAATGAATAATGGGACACCGGCTACCGTGCCCTCTATACCCCCATCGCCCATGAACGGTACCGTAGAACTCCCTAACTAGTCCAGGGTATGTGGGGAGATCTAAGGTGAGGAAATACTTTACAGCCCTGGGCCCTAAGTCTCTCTCCTATCGTAAAGCCCTCCCGGGAGAGATAGTCGAAATCGACGTATCTCCCGGTGGTGACCGCCTTCCCGGCGCACGGCCTCGAGGGAACCGCCTCGGCGGGGAACGAGCCGGAGGTTGTGGCCTCACGGGATCATTCCGAGCCTTGGAACGTCGCTCGGTGCCGGTTGCGGGTTGGGGCCTCTTCCGGCTTGGGACAACGGTTTTACGAGGCATGGTCGACCCTAGAATGGAGTAAAACGCTAATGGCCGGTGAAAGGTCGACGGGAAAAGCTTAGGGACGGCCGGGAGACGATCTAGGAGTCGGCTCTAGGGTTTTGAACAGTGGCGGCGGTGAAAATAAGTGTTTTCTAAACGATGGAGTTAGGGTTAAAAAGTCGGATCCCGACTGCGAGTCGACTCCTCTAAGTCTCGAGTCGATTCGACCTCGAGTCGATTCCCAAATAGGCGCGAGTCGACTCTCCTTATGTGCCTGTTAACCTCGAGTCGACTCCCGTCTGTATGCGAGTCGACTCCCCCTCTACTGCCATCGATCTCGAGTCGACTCCGCAAATGCGCGAGTCGACTCCCCCTTAGCGAGCCGACTCTGAAACTTGCTCGAGTCGTCTCGAACTCTGGCACGCACCTAAAAATCATGCTATGTTCGTGCCGAATGAGGGAAAATCACTAAATTATGATCTGATTTGATGATCATTGAAACCGAAACTCTATATCAATCACAATCTAATCATCAAAATCAAATGAATCTAGTGGAAAATACCACTAGGATGGATCAATCACTCCTAATCCCCTCCTAAGCACACTAAATCTCTCTTCACTTAGGGGTTTTGTAAAAATGTCAGCTAATTGATCATCAGTACAAACAAATTGTAGTGTCACATCACCATTCAGTACATGATCTCTTATGAAGTGATGTCTTATCTCAATATGTTTAGTTCTTGAATGCTGAATTGGATTCTTAGTTAGATTAATGGCACTTGTATTATCACAATTAATGGGTATTTTATCTTGTTTTAATGCCATAATCTTCTAATTGTTGTTTGATCCATAAGATTTGAGCACAACAACTCCCGGCTGCAACATATTCAGCTTCAGCAGTAGATAATGCAACCGAGTTTTGTTTCTTGCTAAACCATGAGATTAAGTTTTCTCCTAGAAATTGACAAGACCCGCTGGTACTTTTTCTATCAAGTTTACATCCAGCAAAGTCTGAATCTGTGTATCTTATTAATTTTAGGCTAGATTCTTTAGAATACCATAAACCTATATTCTTAGTTCCTATTAGGTATTTAAAGATTCTCTTAACTGCAATTAGATGTGATTCCATAGGATTAGACTGATATCTAGCACACATGCAAACACTAAACATGATATCAGGTCTACTTGCAGTAAGATACAATAAAGATCCTATCATACCTCTATATAGTTTCTGATCTACAGATTTACCTGATTCATCTTGGTCTAATTTGCATGATGAGCTCATGGGGGTGCTGATTGACTTGTTCCCCTCCATATCAAACTTTTTAAGCATCTCCTTGATATATTTGGCTTGATTGATGAAGATGCCTCCTTCAGACTGTTTGATTTGAAGCCCGAGGAAGTAGTTCAGCTCTTCCATCATGCTCATCTCAAATTCACTCTGCATCAAATCAACAAATTCTTCGCAGAGGCGATTGTTAGTAGCACCGAAAATAATATCATCAACGTAAATCTGCACTAATAACATATCTTTGTTTTGCTTTTTCAGAAATAGTGTTGTATCTACATTACCCCTAGAGAACTCATGTTCTAATAGAAATTTGCTAAGCCTCTCATACCATGCTCTAGGTGCTTGTTTCAATCATAAAGTGCTTTGTTCAATTTATATACATGATTAGGGTATTGATGATTTTCAAAACCAGGAGGTTGTTCTACATATACCTCCTCATTAATATACCCATTTAAAAATGCACTTTTTACATCCATTTGAAATAGTTTGAAGTCCTTAGAGCATGCATATGCTAATAATAATCTAATAGCTTCAAGTCTAGCTACAGGAGCAAAGGTTTCATCAAAATCTATACCTTCTTCTTGATTATATCCCTTTGCTACTAGTCTAGCCTTATTCCTTATGACAATTCCATTTTCATCAAGTTTATTTTTATAAATCCATTTGGTACCTATAATTGGATATTCAGAAGGTCTTTCAACTAGATTCCATACTTTGTTTCTAGTAAATTGGTTTAATTCTTCTTGCATTGCATTTATCCAATTTACATCGTTTTCAGCTTCTTCTATGCGTTTAGGCTCAAAATGTGAAACGAAAGCGAGATGATTGTTTAAGTTCCAAGGGATGCTCTAGTCCTAATAGGTTGAGACGGATCATCTAGAATTAATTTCTTAGGATGCCCGTGAGCATACCTCCAAGCTTTAGTTAGCCCATGATCTACTATAGTCTCTTGGCTTGATGATGCATCTTCATTAATTTTTGACTGTTATCTTGTAATGTCATCTCGTCAATCTTTTCTTCAAGAATTTCCGTATCATCATCAAAATTAACTCTCTTACTAGAAGAGATATCACTAGAATCATCGAAGACAACATGTATGGATTCCTCTATAACTAGGGTTCTTTTATTAAGACTCTATATGCTTTACTAGTTGTAGAGTACCCCAAGAATATGCCCTCATCAGATTTAGAATCAAATTTTCCTAGATTATCTTTCCCATTATTATGAACAAAATACCTACATCCAAAGATATGAAAATAGTTTACCTTTGGTTTTCTGTTTTTCCAAAGTTCATAAGGTGTTTTCTTTATAATAGGTCTCAATAAAACTCTATTTAATATATGACAAGAAGTATTAATGGCTTCTCCCCAAAAGTACTTAGGGAGGTTACTTTCACATAACATAGTTCTAGCCATTTCCTCTAGAGTTCTGTTTTTTCTCTCCACAACTCCATTTTGTTGTGGTGTCATAGGTGCAGAAAAATTGTGTGTTATCCCCTTTTTACTACAAAACTCATCAAAGAAATGATTTTCGAATTCGGTACCATGGTCACTTCTAATAGCTATTACTGAAGTATCTCTAGCATTGGTTACTTCTTTATGAAATTTCTTGAAAACTGAAAAAGCTTGATCCTTATGAGCTAAGAACATGACCCAAGTGTATCTAGAATAATCATCTACAATAACTAGACCATATTTATTTCCACCTAGGCTTGTGGTTCTAGTTGGTTCGAATAGGTCCATGTGTAGTAGTTCTAGAGGTCTAGAGGTTGAGACACAATTTATAGATTTAAAGGAGTTCTTTGATTGTTTGCCAAATTGACATGCTTCACATATTTTATTCTTTTCAAACTTTAATTTTGGCAAACCTATCACCGAATCTCTTTTAACTAGTTTAGATATTGTGTCCATGCTTGCATGACCTAACTTACGGTGCCATAACCAACTAGCATCATTGTCCTTAGTTTCATTAACAACTAAGCATGGGTTGTGTTTGGCAAGATCCTCAAGGTCTACAACATACACATTTCCACGTCTTATTCCTTTAAAAACAAAACTATTGTCATTTGGGTTTGTTACGATGCATAGTGATGGTTTTAAACATAACATCATAACCTTTATCACATAATTGACTAATGCTTAATAAATTATGCTTAAGACCGTCAACATATCTAACATTATCAATAAAAGTAGAAGGGATAATTTGTACTTTACCTATACCAATGATGTGACCTTGGTTGTTGTCTCCAAAAGTCACAGCACCTCCCTTCTTAGCTTCAAGGGTGAAGAATTGATCCTTGTCACCCGTCATGTGTCTTGAACAGCCACTATCCAAGTACCAGCAATTTTTGTTGACTTTGGCTGCAAGACACTCCTACACAAGCAGATCATATAATTTTAGGTACCCAAGTTTTCTTGGGTCCTTCATGGTTAGTCATGTTGGTTCCTTTTGGAACCCATACCCTTTTGATTTTTCTTTTGGTTTTTCCTTTTCTATAGTCACATACATTTGCTTTATGTCCTACAGTTCCACAACAAAAACAGGTTATTTTCTTAATTTTACTTTCTCCTGCCTTTAACAAAGAAGTTACTAAGAAGTTTTTGCTTGTTTTTAGGTTTGTATCCTAGACCTGCTCTATTGAATACAGCTCGTTGACTATTAAGTATCATATTTAATTTTTCAGAACTATATGTAAATTTTTCAACCAAGGGTTTGTATTTCTCAAGTTCTTTAGTTAGTGTCTGTTTTTCTGCTTTTAGATCATTTAGTTCTTTTGTGATACTCTCATTTATATGTTTATAGTTTTTGGGTTCTAATGTTTCTTTGTTCAGCCTTTCATTTTCTTTAGTTAAGGTATTATTCTTTTGTATCAAGATTTGGTTGCTTGTTTTAAGTTCTGCATTTTCTTTGGTGATACAATCCTTATCCTTAACTAACTTATCGTATTTATGTAGGTAAGATTGATTAGCTATTTTTAGTTCTTTATTCTTAAGATTTATGGCCTTATATTCAATCATTAATTCATTAAATGCATCATACAATTCATCAAAGGTAAAATCGAGATGCGTGTTGGATGTTACCTCATTTTCATTGGCCATGAAACAGAAATTGGCCTTTTCTTCTTGTTCCTCATCCGATGATGAAGATGATGCGTCGGAGTCCGATAAGGTGGTGACAAGGGCTTTCTTCTTCTTGTACTTGCTGCCCTTCTTTAGTAAGGGACACTCAGCTCTGATGTGCCCCGGCTTCTTGCACTCATAACACCCAATCCCCTCATTTTCTCTTTTCTTACCTTTATCCTTGCAATAGAAATTTGAGGGGCCTCTCCTTTGATGATAGGACTTCTTGTGGTTGATGAATTTTCTGAACTTGCGCACAAGAAGAGCCTCATCATCATCTCCCTCATGATCTTCTTCTTCACTGCTGCTACTGCAAGACAAATCTTTGTTAGATGATGTAGATTTGAGAGCTATTACCTTTTTCTTATGGGAGGACTCTTCTTCGCTGTGCTGCTTCATTGTTAGCTCGTGAGTCATTAGGGATCCAAGGAGCTCTTCAAGTGGAAGCTTGTTCAAGTCCTTAGCTTCTTGGATTGCCGTCACCTTGGCTTCCCATGACCTTGGTAGACAGCGAAGAATTTTCCTGACAAGATCACTGTTAGTATAGTTTTTGCCAAGGCTTTTTAGGCCATTGACAATGTCAGTAAACCTAGTGAACATGCTAGTGATTGTCTCATTAGAATCCATCTTAAATAGTTCATACTTATGAACTAATATATTTATTTTGGATTCTTTGACTTGATTCGTGCCCTCATGGGTCACTTCAAGTCTGTCCCAAATCTCTTTTGCAGAATTGCAAGTAGAGACTCTATTGAATTCATTCCTATCTAATGCACAGTAAAGCACATTCATTGCTTTAGAATTGAGTTGTGCCTTTCTCATGTCATGTTCATCCCAATCCTTTTCTAGTTTAGGTACAGTGACACCCTCTACATAGATGGATGGGATGTATGGTCCATTTACTACAATGGTCCACATCTCATAGTCTTGGGCTTGGATGAATATTCTCATCCTAGCCTTCCAATATGAGTAGTCAGATCCATTAAAGAATGGGGGTCTTTGGGTGGACTGACCCTCAATGTGGGAAGATCCAAATGGGGTTGTCATTTTGATCTTTTACTCTTAGGGTAGAAGAGTTTAGGCTCTGATACCACTTGTTATCCAGATAGACAACCCAAGAGGGGGGGTGAATTGGGTTTTAAAATAATTTTGCAATTAAAACGTTGTGGATGACTAATTAATGCTTTACCAAGATGATTAATTAATTGCTATGTGCTGTGAATGAAATGAGAGTAAAAGAAAGAGACAAACAATCACAAACACAAGGCTTTTATAGTGGTTCGGAGCTAACCCTTGCTCCTACGTCCACTCCCCAAGTCTCACTTGGGAATTCACTATAACCCCTTGGATTATAGCTGGTTGTTTTACAAGCTCACAACCAAACTTGTTGTTTTACGAGCTCACAACGAACTCGGTCGGTTTTTCCTGGCTCACCGACTAGAACCACCCCCGATTGTTTTCCCGGGATCACAATCGAACCCTTACACGTTGGTTTTACACTCGGCTCACCAACCAACCTCTACACCCTTGATTCAATCCCCCGATTGAACCAAGCAAAGACAAGATGGAAATAATGACAACAAACAGAAAAACAGAGCTTCTCAAAAGCAGATAAATAACAATATAAACTAGAGAGAAGTTAAGAGCCCTCAAACACGTTTGAGTTGGAGTAGAGTAGGGCTTCTTGAACTTCGGGTCTCCTCTTGAATGTCTGGTCGACTTGAATGCAGCAGGAGATCTCTTTCAATGTTTGGGAAGAGGTAGTTGGATGGAGTTATGGCGCTCTTCCCTCTTTTCGTTGAAAAACCACTTGCAGAGAATGAATGCTTGATTTCTTTGAATGGAATGGTAGTTCTTTTTCTTGCTACAGTCCTCTGTGGCTATTTAAGCCATCCCCCACGGAAACTAGCCGTTAGACACCTTTTTCTGCCCGTTCTGCACACTCTGCACAACCTGACAATATGTCCGTTGGGGGTCGGAGTCGACTCGCGCGATCAGGAGTCGACTCGGCTGTAGCGGGAGTCGACTCATGCTTTTCTGGAGTCGACTCGGCAACTGTTCCGGATTTGAATTAAAGTAGCCTCTTCGACTGGGAGTCGACTCGTCTTGACCCGGAGTCGACTCGCCAACTTCTGGAGCTGACTTGGCATTTTCGGAGTCGGCTCATCTCATAAAATCCATGGAGCTAATTTTCAACTTGGCCCACTCGAGTCGACTCGACAATCCTGGGAGTCGACTCGGCGCTCAGAGCCCGAACTCCCGATTTTCTGTCTCTTGGCTCGTCCAGTCTTGGAGTCGACTCGAACTTCCCCGGAGTCGACTCGGCTCTCAGTTTCCGAAACATAGCCTTCTGCCTTTTTGGTGTAGCGCTGCCTTGGAGTCGACTCGAGCTGTCTGGGAGTCGACTCGGCTCTCAGAGACAGTAAATCGGTCTTATGTCTTTTTGGGGTCACGCTGTCTCGGAGTCGACTCGCGCATTGCGGGAGTCGACTCGAATCTCAGAGTCCAAAAATTGCTCTCTGACTTTTCTGTCTGTAACTCCTTGGAGTCGACTCATACTACTCCGGAGTCGACTCGGTAAACATCGGAGTCGACTCGCGCACTTCAGGAGTCGACTCGCTGACAGGTTTTGAGTTGATGCTTTCCTGCTCGTCTGTCTGTTCTCAGTCGGAGTCGACTCGTAATGATCCGGAGTCGACTCGAGCCCGTGCCAGTGATTCTGATACGCTTGGAGTCGACTCGTAATACTCTGGAGTCGACTCGAGTCTCAGACTTTGGTTCAAACTGACTTCTTAACTTATCCAAAATATTATGAACCAAGTCTAGAAACACTTTAGACAAGATTTTCACTGAAACACTCAATTGAATTCATTAGTAAACAAGAGATATACTCAGATGCTTTGAGCTCATCAAAATCAAATAGGGTTATGATCAATCACTCCACAATTGCAGGTTCAGTCTCAAGGATAACGAAGTCCACAGGATAGTAAAACTCATTTACTTTCACTATTACATCCTCTACAATCTCCTTGGGGTACTTCACTGTCCTATCTACTAAGGAAAGGATAATATTTGTAGGGTTTAATTCTCCCAAACCTAATTTTTGGTACACATAGTAGGGAAGTAGGTTTACACTGGCTCCTAAATCTAATAGAGCTCTTGGATGATTGTCTCTCCTATTTTTATTTCAATAGTTGGGCAAACAGGGTCTTTGAATTTCGGGGCAATTTGTTGTTGAATGAGAGATGAGGCTTGTGCAGCCATAACAGCTTACCTAGGAATACTTGTTTTTCTTTTGACCGTGGTGAGGTCTTTCAAGAATTTTGTATAGGAGGGAATTTGTCTTATGGCATCGAGAAAAGGTATATTTATTTGAACAGTTTTAAAGACTTCCATGATTTCATCAAAGTTAGATTGTTTCTTGGAGTCCTGAAGTCTACTGGAAAAGGGAACCTTGGGTTTGTATGTTTCTATGGGTTCTTCCCTTTTTTCCGGTTTGTTCTGTTCTTGACCCCTCTTCTGAATAGGGTTCTTATCGGATTCAGTTTTATTTTCTTTTTCATTTTCAGAAAGTTGGACTTTATTGTCCACTTGCTTGTCAGACCTTAAAGTGGTAATTGCCTGGACTTCATAGGTCGGATTTCCATTAGAATTGATTTGATACTGACCTATCTGACCTTGATTTTGTTGTCTACTAGGGTTAGGCACTGGTTGACTAGGTAGTTCACCTTTCTTCCTATCCCCTAGAGAGTTAGCTATTTGGCTCAGACTAACCTCAAGTTTTGCAATTGCTTGCGTATGGAATTGATTAGTCCTGGGCTTGGGCTGTATTGGTCTGTTGTTGTTGCTTGATAAAATCTTGTTGTTGTTTCATCATATTAGCCATCATGGTTTCTAATTGTGAAGGTTGCTGTGGGATAGGGGTATTATAAGGCGGTACAGATGGAACCAAAGGTTGGTTCATTTGTGGTGGACTTATCCTGGGGAAGTTGTTCTGAAAATCTGGTGGACCACCTTGATGCTGAATAGGTTCATTTTGCTTGTATGAAAAATTTGGATGGAACCTATTATCAGGGTGGTAAACTGGGCTGAACGAGTTGGGAGTGGGCTTCTTAAAGGCACTATATGAATTTAGAGCATTTGCTTGCTCGGCCTTTATGTTAGGCAGACTAGGGCAGCACTCTACTAGATGCTCAGGACTGTTACACAAAACACACAAACTATATGACTCGTGATCCACTTTCATGACGGAATTTGACTCTTTGTATGAACTCGAACTAGTGGAAACAGTGAAAGCATCAAACTTTTTACTCAAGTTGTTCATTCCAGCCACCAGATTGGACATGACATTTTTGAGTTCTGGGTCTGCTTTCATTTCATAATTACCTGGTTTTCTAGACCCAAACTCATCTCTAATTACTTCCTCACCATAGCTACTCCAATTTTGGGCGTTCTTGGCTAAGTCAACAAGAAATTCATAGGCTTGATCCGGGGTTTGGTCCATGAACCTACATTTGTGCATGGACTCGATCATGTTTCTATGAGCCGGAGGTAGTCCTTTGTAAAAGAAATGTACTAGATCAGCCTTGTCAAGCCCATGGTGGGGGCACTTGACCAAAAGATCATGGAATCTTTCCCATAGTTGGGAAAATTCCTCCTCAGATTTTTCTCTAAAAGTTCTGATTGCATCCTTAATTTTTTCAGTTTTTACCATGGGATAGAACTTAGCCATGAACTTCCTAGATAGTTGTTCCCATGATGTGATGGAATTTGAAGCTAGAGAATACAGCCATGCAGCAGCACGATCCTCTAAAGTCATGGGAAATAACCTTAATTTAATACCCTCTTCATCTAAATTTTGATTTCTAAACGTTTGACAAATTGTCAAAAATTTGTTTAGATGAATGTAGGGTTGTTCACTCTCGAACCCATAAAACTTGGGTAACATGTTTATTGTTGCAGCCCGAATCTCGAATTGGGCTGCATTATTAATTGGTAATACTATGCAAGTAGGGGGACTAGCGGATGCGGGTGCAAACAATTCATTTAGGGTTCTAATATGTTCACCCATTATAGAGATCGACGGTTGGTTTACAGTTCGCAGGTTGTGATGAAAAGTTCTGTCAATCTCAGGATCAAATGGGGTTAACTTATCCCTTAATGACCTTCTACCATGCATACATTATCAACATTTCATTATATTTGACTCCTAAATGAACGAAATCCTAAGAGAAGAGAAGGGCTAGACACAGATGACCACAACCAACACCACACAACAATTTGACCCTATTAGTCTCAGAACTAAGTGAGGTTTAGTAGCTTCTTAAATCTAGTTGCACAGAGATGTATCAGGTTAAAAAGTTCCTGAAATTCTCTCCTAGATTAGACAGCTCCTAATCTCCCTTTCAGATTAAGCTTGAGCTTACCAGTTAAGCAATCCAGTAATCAGTGACCAGGAAAGTCCCGAGATGTGTGGTGGTGCCAGAAGGGATACACCGATACCACAATACCCGTAACAGTTCTCACTGTTGTAAAACTTTCCTAGACATCACCAATTACTAAATTCTCACTGGAGTGGCTTTCAGCCGCTTCTTTCCAAGAGCCTAATTGAGCTCGAAAACCCTAAGGCCAACGTCTAATTTGATTTTAATTTAATTTGGCTTAGGATAAGTATGCAAGGTGGTGATTTTTGGGCTAAGAACAGGTAATGACTTCCCGACCTTATCTTTTTAGTGGGTTTTGCACTTAATTACTTTATGCAAATGCTTAATACTAAATGCAGCAAATAATCAATATATTTTTTAAAGTTTATGCAATGTCATTAGGTTGTATTGATTAAATGAGCAAGCAAATTTTTTTATATTTTTTTATTTTTTTAATTAATTTTATGTTGTTTTTTTATTTTTAATATAGGAATAACTTGAATGTAAACTAAAACTAATCCTTATGCGTCAGTCAATCTCCGAATGCCCGTTGAATAAGCTCTGGAGATTACTCCGTGAGGAGTCCCGATAGAGGTATGATAACCTCGGAGGATTGCACCCTATCAATTACTAGCAAAAATAATAATTTTTTTTTATATTTTTTTGATTAAAATTTTTTTTTTCTTTTTAAACTTCAAATTTCGAATCTCAGAATTCAAATTTTGAATTTAAATTTTTTTTGAATTTTTTTTTATTTTTTATTTTTTATTTTTTTTGAATTTCAAATTTCGAATTTCAAATTTCAGAATTTAATAACTACAAAATTATTAACTAGAAATTATCAAAATAAGGAAAATTAATAAAAATAAGAATAAAAACTTACTATCGGAGTACGTTCACTCCGGGCATCCAAAATTTGATTTGATCTTCGTGATCGTTCTTGCTTCTCGATTTGCCTCCCCGGCAACGGCGCCAAAATTCTGTTCGTCCTTTTCTGTCTAACTAAAAATATGCTAAACAGATCGTTGTTAGAACTGACGAACAAAGTTTAAATTTAATTTACTCTTACCTGTTCTACTCGAAGAATAGTGGTTGTAAGAGGTCGATCCACAGGGAGGCGATTGGAGTTGCTTAAAAATTAGAACGTTCACTCGGATTTGAAATCGATTTTTGAATGATAAAAGGAAAACATTATCTTGAGGATGTTGAATGATTCCCTGGACTACCAGAGAATGTTTTCTAATTGAAATTAACAGAAAGACAGTTACTTAAATTCGAAAAGCATTTATTTAATTAATCAAAGAAGAGTTTTTGCATAAATTAAAATGGATGAAAACAGTGCTTAGGGAGATTGAAGCCTGGAACATAGATTGCATGAAAGAAGATTTCATAAATTGCAACTAAAACGAGAATTTTTGAATGCATAAAACAAACTGCAGGAATTAAACTTAACCTAAAACATGAATTGCATAAAAGAAAAATTAATGGATTGCATTAAAAGATTTTATAAAAAGAAATGATCACAAAAAGTAAAAAGATTGAAGATGAGGCCTAATGCTTCTTTGTTCTACAGATAACAATAAAATAAAAATAAGTAATATCTTTTTTTTTCTCTCCCACTCCCACGGTGGACTTCCAACATAAAATATTTTTTTTTTTATGTTCTTCTTCTTCCCAAGAACAGAGCACTGCTCTGTTTCTTCTTCTCAACACCCAGCCGACTCCTCCTTCCTTCTTCTTCTTTGGACCCAACCCCCAAAACCGAGCTCCCTCTTCCTCTTCCTCCTTCTCCTCTTATAGCTGCGGATGCACTTGAAATGGAATCATGGGTCATCCGGGATGCTGGGAAGGACCAGGAAATGGTGGGCGTGCTCCGGACGGCTTCCTTCTTTGGCTATGGTCACGAGATCGCCGGACGCCTGATGCGGAAGGGAGGCACGGAGTTCCTTCTTCGGGCGCTGCTGGGATCACGGTGAAGGGGCTGGACGCGTTGATGGCGTGATCCGTGGGATGCTAGAGCGGCTGTGAGGCGCGATGCAGGGGCTCTCGAATCCGGAAGATGGGGATGCGGTGCGGGATCGCCTGATCATGGAAGAGGGGCTGGGATCGCCGGTGATTGCGGGGGATTTGGAGACGGGCGAGCTGGGAGTTGAAGTGGAAGGTGGCGACGGCTGGTGCTGATGGCGTGGAGGATTTGGAAGGGATGCCATGGGACCGCTGCTGGGATTTTCCTTGCTGGGAGGGAGATGAATGCGGAGGAGGAGCTGATCCGAGGGTGCACAGAAGGAAGGCACGGATGGAGGGATCGGCTGGGAGGAACGTGGATCTGGGCGCTGGGAGGAGCCGATCACGGGATGCTTGCAGTCGGACGCGGGGATTACGGGATGTTGTGATCACGGCTTGAAATCGGAAGGGAGGAGACGCACGTGGGTGATGCTGGGAGGAGCGGACGCGGGAGGCTGAAGCTTGGACGCGGCTGCTTGCTGGCACGGTGGCTGGCATGACGCGGATGGAAGGTGGGGACGCGGATCCGGGCTGCACTTGAAACGGGCGGAAGAGATGGGACGGATGCCACGGCTGGGATCACGGAAGAGGAAGGGTGCTGGCTGCGTTCGATCGGGCGCTTGGATCTCGCCATGGGTCATGTGCCGGTTTCTGCAATGGAATTGAATTTTGGAAGAAGATCTGGGCCTTTCTTTGCCCTCCTGAGAGGGAGCTGGGAGACACCAAGTTTCGTCCAATTAGTCATATGGATAATAATAAAAAAATAGTATGATATGAAATTTGGCTTGTAGACGGATGGACTGAGTTCGTCACGGGTCATCTATTCTGACTGGAGGTCAATTTCAAGTCTTTCAAGTCATAGGTCACCTAGCACCTCATAGTTATGATATGGCCAAATTAGATTTTCCCAAAATTCTTTCCCAAAAGCACAGAAAAATTGGACCCGATTCGGACCCGACTCTGACTCGGACCCGACTCGATCTTCAACCGGGTCGGATCTGGGAAGGAATCCTTCTTTAGTCAAATTTGTACTTAATGTGCATTTTATCTCTAATTTATGAAAATCTGTGCCAGACCCAAATATAATATTAATCCAGTGAATTTATCATTATCGGTTAGCAATAATACAAATTTAGGTGACATGTAGGTCGCTCTTTTGTGCTCTCATCAGTCGCGGGAAAGGAATGGAATTGGTTGGGAATTGGCTTTGAATTTGAGGTGGGTCATGATCGTCGACTTGCTTAAACTTATTCTCGAGCCCAATGTTATTTAATTCTTGCTAAACTGCTTCAGACCGAACTCGACCAGATAAAATAAACAAGACTAAAAACAAGACCGTGACTTAATAAAAAAGAAGGGTTAATCAAATATTTTTCCTCATACAAGAATAATTATCTAATCAGGACCAAAACCTATTTAATCATAGCCTTAGCTTGATTACAACTCCATCAGGTTACTAAACCGGGTCAACACAATCTCCTCCTTATATTTTTTCATAAAAGATTACAACCAGGAGAGAGACAAGTTCAGAGTCTATTTTGAGAAAAGAATTATTTACCTCTTACCATATTTTAAATTTATTTCAATGTTTATTCAATTTCATGGTAAAGTATGTATTTATCAGTTTAAGAACATTGATAAGTGCTATGAAAAGATAACTAAATTATAAATTATTCAGCACTTATCACACCCCCAAACCTATGTTTTGCTAGTCTTCGAGCAAAATAAAACTAGAAAAGAAGAATTCTAACTTACTTTCGCAGGCATCGCAGTTATATTTACCATATGTAACAAGACTTTAAACCCCTAGGTTACCCTAGTGGACGAGTTATAGTCTCGTGAGGGTTTTCAGTAAAGATATCCACAAACTTCAGTAAATCATTTATTATTATTGTTATTATTAATTTTTGTTTTATTTTCTTTTTTTAGATCGATTGATCTATGAAGTGAAAATCAAATTTAGTAAAGAATTTCAAAAACTCTTTTTTTTATTATTATTAAAATCTAATTTAAGATACATAAATGATAAGAATTTCAAAACACACACGGTTTTATTTACTAAGTCAGCCCAAATTCTAGGTTAGTATGCAATCTAAGTTAAAGTCATTAAGCTTCCGTTTAGGGAGTTGTAAGACTCATTTATACTAGTGTGCTCGGTGAAATCTGGACCGTACACAAGCTAAAGGTTCGGATCTTCAAAATATTGTTAATACTAGTAGTTTTCCAAGGATTGGTCGAAAGGACCTGCTCACTGATTCAAAATCATCTTATCTGCAGGATTTTGAGAGTTGTGGATGTTTACTTTAGTACCTCACGGGCTTTATCTGTAATATTCCAGTTTACTCGAATTTTTACAACGACGGCTTTCACACTATTATCTTTTTCAAGGTCAATAAAGAGTTTTTTTTTATCATAAAAGATATATAAGTTGTGCACTTTTACTCTTGTGGTGATTTCTCCGTGTAACGAGCAGTTAGTCGACAACTCTCATACCAGTTGGCATAAGGTGTCGGGTATCAAGACTCTCCTACAGACTTATGCTCGGAGTCCTCATCACAAGCCCATTTGTCTTTGACAATAGGTAGCCCTTTTTGATGTTCCTGACTAAATCCATTTTTATTGATGAACTTTTTTTTTTGGATTCGATAAATATGATTCATCAGGGTCCAAGGTTGCTACTATACTATCAACATAATGTCGAGCTTAGACCTTAGAAGGGTCGGCCAGTGTGTAGTGAAATTCCAAAGTATTAATTAGCTTACAACTTCCTAAGAGAGACTTAATAAAAAGAACTTAAATTTGTATTACTTCCGACTAGTCATTGGGCTTTTTAGATTTTATATATTTTGTGTGTTTATCATTCTTGCATAAATGTATAGAAATTAGATTTTTAAAAATAAAAACTTTTTTTTAATTTATTATTATTATTATTATTATATAAAAATGAAAATGAACACATTTTTTTCTATTTTTTTTGTTTTTTTGGATGAAAATCAAGATGAATACCCCAAACCTAAACCTGACATTGTGAAGTGAAACAAATGCAAGAGATGCAAACAAAACCAAAAATTCTTAAAAATACTTAAACATAACCTCCAAACCTAAACCTAACATTGTTCTCAATGTTAAAAAAAATCTAAGAGAATTGGGTTGCCTCCCAACAAGCGCTAAGTTTATTGTCTTCAGCCAGACACAGTGCATCCTTAATTATTTTGATAAACAAGGTTCGTCAAATTAAGGGATTCAATCAATTGCCTATCGGCAACATAGTCCACATAAGGTTTTAACCTTTGACCATTGACTTTTAAAACATGTCCACCATTGAGGTGTTGGATCTCTACTGCACCATAAGGAGAAACCTTTTTCACTACGAATAGTCCATCCCATCTGGAGCGAAGTTTACCCGGGAAGAGTCGCAACTTGGAATTGAATAGCCAAACCTTTTGACCAGGTTCGAAGGACTTACGGTTAATGTTTTTATCATGAAAAGCCTTAGTCCTTGCTTTATAAATTTTAGCATTTTCATAGGCTTCATTGCGCAACTCTTCAAGTTCACTTAGTTGGAGTTTTCGGTTAGGACCACCTGCTGCCATATCTAAGTTAAACTTTTTGATAGCCCAGAAAGCTCTATGTTCAAGTTCTACCGGTAAGTGACAAGCTTTTTCAAAAACTAATCGGTAGGGAGACATGCCAATAGGAGTTTTGTAGGCAGTACGGTATGCCCAGAGAGCATCATTTATCCTTTGAGACCAATCTTTTTTATCGGGACGTACCGTTTTCTCTAAGATGTGTTTTAACTCCCTATTGGACACCTCGACTTGTCCACTCGTTTGGGGATGGTATGGGGTAGCAACTTTGTGGGTGATGTTATATTTGCGAACCAAAGCCTCGAATGACCGGTTGCAAAAATAAGATTCCCCATCACTGATGATGGCTTTGGGTGTGCCAAAACGACAAAAGATATTTTCATGTAAAAATTTAACCACAACTTTGCGGTCATTAGTTTTAGTGTCGACAGCTTCTACCCATTTTGAGACATAATCAACCCCTACTAGAATGTATTCGAAACCAAAAGATGGTGGAAAAGGGCCCATAAAGTCAATACCCCATACATCAAAGATTTCTATAATTAAAATAGGATTGAGAGGCATCATATCTCTATGGAAGATGGTACCCATCCGTTGGCACCGTTCACAAGTTTGGCAAAAGTTATGGGCATCTTTGAAAAGTGTGGGCCAATAAAATTCACTCTGTAAAACTTTTGCTGCAGTTTTTCTACCCCCAAAATGTCCGCCACAAGCTTGTGAATGGCAGAATGAAAGAATTCTTTGAAATTCGCATTCGGGGACACATCGACGGATTACTTGATCGGGACAATACTTGAATAGATCGGGATCATCCCAATAATAGAACTTTACTTGTGAAAAGAATCGGTTCTTGTCTTGAGTTGACCAATCATCAGGAATTCGTCCTATGGCAAGGTAATTTACTATGTTTGCAAACCATGGCGTTTTCATTCCTTGTACCCCAAATAATTGTTCATCTGAAAAAGTATCATGTAAGGGTGAGGTATTCTTAGAGGGCTCAAGAAGAATCCTAGATAAGTGGTCTGCTACGACATTTGCAGTTCCTTTCTTGTCACAAATTTCTAGATCAAATTCTTATAGTAAAAGAATCCATCGAATCAGACGGGGTTTGTGTCCTTCTTTGCAAGAAGGTGTCGAAGGGCAGCATGATCAGTGAATACGGTAATCTTGGATCCTAATAGGTAAGATCGAAACTTGTCTAGCGCGAATACTACAGCTAGCAATTCTTTTTCAGTGGTGGTGTAGTTCAATTGTGCATCTGAGAGTGCTTTACTAGCGTAGTAGATGACATGAGGTACCTTATCTAGCCGTTGCCCTAAAACTGCCCCAATGGCATAGTCGGATGCGTCACACATCAGTTCAAATGGAAGGATCCAATTAGGGGGCCGTATGATAGGTGCAGTGGTTAATTTCAAGCGAAGATTTTTAAATGTCTCCTCGCATGCTTTATCAAAGACAAAGGGAGTGTCCTTAGCAAGAAGATTGCACAAGGGTTTGGAAATCTTTCTGAAATCCTGAATGAAGCGACGGTAGAAACCAGCATGGCCAAGGAATGATCGGATTTGTTTCACAGTTTTGGGTGGAGGAGATTGGAAATAAGATCGACTTTTGGCTTTATCTACTTCAATGCCCCTCTTGGACACGACGTGTCCTAAAACTATGCCTTCTTGAACCATGAAATGGCTCTTTTCCCAACTTAATACTAGGTTGGTCTCCTTACATCTTTTCAAAACTAAGGTCAAATTGTCCAGACAATCGTCAAAAGATAGGCTAAAAACTGAGAAATCATCAATAAACACTTCTAGAAAGTTTTCCACCATATCTGAAAAAATGGCCATCATGCATCGTTGAAAAGTTGCGGGTGCATTGCATAGTCCAAAAGGCATCCTCCTATATTCAAATTTCCCAAATGAGCATGTAAAAATGGTTTTGTCTTGATCGTCCGGATAAACAGGTATTTGATTATATCCAAAATAACCATCTAAGAAGCAGTAGAAACCTTGACCAGCCAACCGTTCCAAAATTTGATCTATGAAAGGTAGAGGAAAATGGTCCTTCCTAGTCATTGAATTAAGTTTCCTGTAGTCAATGCACACGCGCCAACCCGTGGTTGTGCGTGTTTGTATCAATTCTCCTTCCATATTTTCAACCACAGTGATACCTGATTTCTTGGGTACCACTTATGTCGGACTCACCCACTTACTATCAGAAATTGGATAAATGATTCCAGCATCTAATAACTTCACCACTTCTTTCTTGACTACCTCCTTCATGTTAGGATTGAGTCTTTTTTGCATTTCTCGGGTGGGCTTTGCATCATCTTCGAGATGAATTCGATGCATGCAAACAGAGGGGTCAACCCCTTTCAAATCGGCTACAGACCATCCTATGGCATGTTTATTCTCTTCTAGTATCCTTAAAAGTTTACCCTCCTGTTCAGTAGATAAGTTGGTCGCGATGATTACAGGGAGGGTATCTTCTGGTCCTAGAAAGGCATACTTAAGAGTTGTCGGAAGTGGCTTCAACTCAAATTTAGGTGGAGAACCAATGGAAGGACAAAGTGGTGCGCTATCAATGGGGGGAAGAGGTTCAGGTCGGATCTTCCAAGAAAGGGAACTCATGGGAGATTAATTGTTGAGTAAGATATTGACTTCTTCTATGGCCTTGTCCATATCAAAGTTGTCAATGTCAAAATGGGCCAAGCATGCCTCTAGGGGGTCATCTGCTAAGATATAGGAAAGGGCTTCCTCTACAAGATCATCCATTTCGTCAATTAGGCAACACTCATCTTCCCTCACATGTTGGTCAGCGGCATGAAACACATTCAACTTAATTTTCATGTTCCCAAATGATATATCCATTGCCCTTGTTCTACAGTTGATACATGCATTGGCTGTCGCTAAAAAGGGACGACCAAGAATCACAGGGATTTGTTTTTTTAGGTTGGGCACATGTTCGAAGCTTGCTGCCTCCAAGAAAAATTTGGATGATTCCGCCATCCCGGGTTATATGTATTGGAAAATGGGTCATTACCCGGTCTGGGCTGTGTTTGGGCAGCATTGATCTGTTCTTGCACGAGTTCGGGAAATTGGGGTGCTGAGGGGCACTCATGAATAGGATGCGATGGGCTAGAACAGATAGCACACACTTGTGCTTGGAAAGAGATAACGACATGTCCTCCTATCATCAGTTGGTCGATCTTATGGGACAATGCATCTACCTTGCTAGACAGGTCCATAGAATGACTTATTTCACAAATGGTCCCTTTTCTTTGAGAACTCGGGGGTGCTTGACGAGAACAGGAAGCATGGTGAAGGGAGCTTTCATTAAGATTTTCAAATAATTGCCATGCTTCATGCTCATTTTGAAGCATAAAAGTTCCCCCATATGCAGCATCGATCTCTGATGGTTTCGTTCAGTCAATCCGTCATAGAAACATTGCACTAGTTGCCACTTAGGTATTTGATGATGAGGGCATTTACAGATTAGGTCCCGAAATCTCTCCCAAGTTTCATGAAATTCTTCTCCCTCGGTTTGGGAGAAGCTTGTAATGGCACGTCTAAACTGGTTCGTTCTTCCTATGGAAAAGTATTTTTTAAGGAATTCTTGTTGCATTTGATCCCAAGAACGAATCGAGTTGGCTTCTAAAGAATTCAGCCATTGTTTGGCTCTATCTTTAAGGGAGAAGGAAAATAATCTAAGTTTCAGAGCATCATCAGTGAAGTTCTGAATCTTGACAGTGGTGCAAATCTCAAAGAATTCATCTAGGTGTTTATATGGGTCTTCATTGGTGAGCCCATAAAAAGATGGGAGCATTTGGATCACACTAGACTTTATTTCATATTGTACAGCTGCTACTTCAGGTAATCGAATGCAAGATGGAGAAGTGTAAATGGTGGAAGTAAAGTACTTCCTCAGGAGTTTGGGTTGTTCTTCAGCCATCTCAAGAGGTGGGGATGATTCTATTGTTCTGATCTCAGCTCGAATATTTCTAAGGATCCATTCTATTTCAGGGTCAAAAGGTAATAGGTCACGTACTCTAGAACGACTCCCTTGCATACACTAGTACTTGATCAATCAAGCATGCAATAAAAGAAAAACACATAAATCCTTGTATTTGTTCTAAAATCACTAGACAGCTCCTAACTGGTTTGAAGAGGGCACCTAAGCCTCCAATCCGGTCTAATGAATCGAGTTGACCAGGTAAGCTCCTAGGTAAGTGGAGGGGTCACGATACGTTCGCAAAGGTCCCACCTAAAACCCACTTGCCTCGAACAGATGAACTGTCTTCCTTATAGGGACAAAGCTTGCCTAGACATCAACTAAGCCACAGAGCGAAATTGGTGCAACTTTCGGTGATCTTCGTCCTATCGAGCTCGAATGTCCCTAGGAGCCAATGTCTAATTGATTTTAATTAAAGTGACACTATGTGAGATTGAGTTCACCTAAGTTGGGCAAGAGTCCGGTGATGAAATCCAGCTCTTATCTTGTTGGGGTGATTGCCCTTACTAAGTGCAAATTAATTGGTGAATGTGTATCAGGCATGCATTCACAATTTTGCTGAAATTAAAATTAAACAATCACCACAAAATTTCAAGCTAATAATTAATTTAAATAAGAAAGGTTTAGAGGTTACCAAAGAAAATTTTCCAAGCAATTTAAAATTTTTTGTAGGCAAACCTTTACAGCATTCCTTTTCCAGCTATTCTCCTTTTGATCATCCCAGACTTTTCCTTCGATTCCTGATCAAATAAGACCGAAAGAAAAATTAAAAAAAAAATTAGTAGAAGAGAAAAAAAAGAGATAAGAAAAGTAACAATAATAGAAAATAATTTTTTTTATTTTATTATATATATATTTTTGAAAGTTTTTTTAATTAATTAATTTTTTAATGATAGAAAAAATAACTATGCTAGCAATCCCCGGCAACGGCGCCAAAAATTGATCGGTTCTTTCAATTTCAAAAATAAACCACGCAATAGCACGTATTCTGTAGGATAGTGATTACGGGTGTCGGTCCACAGGGATTGAAGAATAAGTTATTTTTCTTTTAAAAATAAATCAAGAAGAAAACTTTGCTAACTTGATTTAACTAAATTAAACTATGAGTGCAAATTAGAATTTATCAGAATAAATGGATCTAGGGTTTGCAGTCTACCACATAGCATTGCATCAGGGTTTGTATTCTTTATTTCTTATCTTTTGGAGAGGCATGCAATATTGGCTACAAGCCTTTTAAAATAAAAGCATAAAGAGTTTTAAGAAAATCCATCTTCGGTATAGCAAGAAGTGTCTACCTAATTATGCTAACCTAGGGTGCAGTACACCTCATCTTCCTAGGCATGGATCATCTTAGACTACTTTAGCAAACATGAATAATAAATAGCATGCTCAAAGTTTAAACATCATAAAAAGATTTTTCATTGATAATAAGAATTTAAACCAAGCTCCAAAATAATAAAGAAAATAAGAACTACAATGCCCTGTAACATTGCTAGGGCTTCATCCAGCCCTAGACTAGACGTTTAGCTGAGCATGGCTTCCGGACGACCTCCCATCTTCAAATGAAAGCCTTCACCTCCCATTATTCCCAAAATATCACAAAATATTCTCTTTCCCCCTCCTTTCTCTCTTTTTTTTTAATTTCTTCTTCTCTTCTTCTTCACTACGAAACAGAGCTCCCCTATTTTTCCCTCAACCGAGCTCTCCTCAAGCCGATGGCCACCCTCCTTTTATAGCTGTCCGGAGTGCTCATTTTGTTAGGGTTTCCCAGTGCCCTAGGGCGCAGCGGAAGATACGGGATTATAAAATTTTCTTATAAAACCCATTATATGAAACCCTAATAAGCCAAGATTGCCTTAATAGTATAACCAAATAATGTAGAAAATATAATCTTGGTATAGAAGAATACCTATCACGCTATATCCAATATATCTGAAGATGTCCTAAGGTGCCCAAATGTTCACCCTCCGATGTTGATCCACACAGGAATGGGTTCAAGACTCTAGCTCCACCAAAACTTGATTCTAATTGTTCAATCCTTCCAAAGGATTTAATTGGCTGATTTTCCTTCACTTCCTTCTTCCTTTCTACCTCTAAAACATTCACTAGCCTTTTTGTCCTAAAGAAGACCCTCTTGTCTTGGGTTAGGACAAAAGAGAGAGGCTTGTAAGAAAGAAGGGATAAGGGAGAGAGAAGGAGAGGCTTTTTCTTGGATGATCTTTAGAACCCCCAAGGCACCTCCTTATTTATAAGAGATGGAGGGATGCATCATAAAGGGATGCATCCCATCCACACACCTCATCATGATGAGGCATGTGCCAAGAGATGCATCCCATCATGATGGGGTGCTAAGGAGAAGGGTGTATCAACTTCTTTCTCACATCTCCCTCTTAAATCCTGATGATCCAAGGGCTCAAATGCAGTGAACCAAAGCCAATGGTCCAGATCTAGGTGCCATCTAATGGTCCAGATCAAGACATCATCATCCAGGGTGCCATCCAATGGTCCAAAAGTAAGATGCCATCACCGATGGTCCAGATTCAGGCGTTGAGCAACGGTCCAGATCTTTCATCCAGAGAGCCATCCAGTGGTCCAGATTCAGGCGCTGAGCAACGGTCCAGATCTTTCATCCAGAGAGCCATCCAGTGGTCCAGATTCAGGCGCTAACCAGTGGACCAGATCCTTCATCCAGGAAGCCATCCAATGGTCCAGAAGTGAATGCCCTATCAAACCCAATCCAATTGGGTTTAACCAACTTAAAGAAAACATTAAACCTAATCAAATCAGGTCTAATTAAAGCCAAATGGGTTTCAACTCTTGGCTAACCCATATTAGGTCATGATCTAATCATATTAGATCAACCTAATCTAAGAATCATATTCGAATTTAATTTGAATCAGGAGCTAGGATTTGCAACACGTGCTAGCATGTTCATCTTGCAAACATGATCTAATCCAATTAGACCCTTGATCAATTCCCTTGTGTGTGACCCATTGGGTTCCTTATCTTAGCCAGCAGTAGGTGCAGGTGCAAGTTGACCTAACCTGATTAGAATACCTCTAATCCAATTTAGGTTCAATTTAGTGCTAAACCTGACTTAGCAATCAGAACCTTTCTGATGCATTGATCTAATCAAACTCTTTGATCCGATCAACCCACAAGACATGATTGACGTCTAGCAACGTATCATGTCTATCCGGAAGATGAGGAATGTATTGGACAAATCCAAACATATCCTTCAGTGGCAAGTTACCGTGCAATTCAATCCCTCAGTCATACTACATCCTGAATAAGTGCATGAGTATGGATCAATATCAAACTCAATCACTTATTCATGTCTCTCTCAATCTTTTATATGATAATTCAAACAATGAAACATTAGAAACTCTTTCTAATATTCATTTTGCTTTGATCAAAGGCTTCTTGAATCATCATAAGATTAGAGTAAGTAGGATGTTACCTTCTCTTACTAGAAGTGACTGATTCCTTGTTGACCTACTCACAACCTTCGTACAAAATCCACCATATCCAGAATATCCCGTACACAACGCAATGTCGTGAATGAGGGTAAACCAAAACATAGCTTCAAGTGCACAAGGTACCATGGTGATCTCAGGTCTAAGGATCACTTGCACAACTCCCACTATGAGAACTATCTTTTGATAATTAAGTAAGAATCCATAAGATGTTCTCATGGCTGGTCATTTCAGTGAACTGATTCCTCTAATGAGCACCCACATCTTTGTATTAGTGTCTCACACAAGTGATTGTGAGATCAATCACCCTCTACATTGAGCATACATAAGATGTGCCAGTCTTTTCGGTAATATTGATCCCCGACTCAATATACCAATTTGACTGGGAATATTCTAAATTAGGATTTTAGAATTTTAGGTCTCACTGGTATGATCTCATCATAACCCTAAAACCAATGTCCTAATTTATGGGGTTCATCATCCAATAATAAAATAGATAAGCAGCAAATGATGAAACACAATGCCTTTATTGATATATATCGAGTGTCAAAGTACATGATTTGGAGGATTATAAAGAGAAACCCATCAAATGATTGGCTTATAGGGCATCTAGTCTTTCAATCTTCCACTTGCACTAAAGCCAATCGCCCTTATATTTTAACCCCATACAATCGAGGTGACGATTGAATTGCTGCTGTGGTAGAGCTTTAGTAAATGGGTCTGCTATATTGTTCTTTGTGTCTACTCGTTCAATCTTGACGTCTTGTCTTTCGATTATCTCTCGAACAAGATGGAAGCGTCTCAAAATGTGCTTGGATCTATGATGAGACCTTGGTTCCTTAGCCTGTGCAACAGCTCCAGTGTTATCGCAATAAACTGGGACTGGTCCGGCAATCTCAGGAACTACACCCAGCTCTGTGATGAACTTCTTCATCCAGACTGCTTCCTTAGCAGCTTCACTAACAGCTATGTATTCTGCCTCAGTAGTTGAGTCAGCTACAGTTTGCTGTTTGGAACTTTTCCAACTCACAGCTCCACCATTCAAAGTGAAGATATATCCAGAGATTGACTTGCTATCATCTGGATCAGATTGAAAGCTAGAATCTGAATAGCCTTCTAGTTTCAATTCTGATCCTCCATAAATCAGAAAAACATCTCTAGTCCTTCTCAAGTATTTGAGAATGCTTTTCACAATTTTCCAATGATCCTCCCCGGGATCTGCCTGAAATCTACTTACCATACCTAAGGCATAAGCTACATCAGGCCTGGTACATAACATAGCATACATGATCGACCCTACTGCTGAAGCATAGGGAATAGAACTCATTCTATTCCTCTCTTCGGATGTCTTAGGAGACATCTTCCTAGAGAGTTGTATGCCATGTCCTATGGGTAAGAAACCTTTCTTACTTGCATCCATGCTGAACCTCTTCAGCACATTATCTATGTACCTAGACTGGGACAAACCTAGCATCCTTTTAGATCTATCTCTATAGATCCTTATACCAAGTATATAGGATGCTTCACCCAAGTCTTTCATGGAAAATTTCTTTGATAGCCAAGTCTTGACCGATTGCATCATTGGAACATCATTTCCAATGACCAATATATCGTCCACATATAATATCAAGAAGACAATAGCACTCCCACTAGTCTTCTTGTATACACAAGATTCATCTATATTTTTAATGAAGCCAAACTCTTTGACTATCATGTCAAAATGGATGTTCCAACTCCTAGATGCCTGCTTTAATCCATAAATGGATTTCTTAAGCCTACATACTTGATTTGCTCTCCCTCTTGAGACAAATCCCTCTGGCTGTGTCATATAAACCTCTTCCTCAAGGTGACCATTAAGAAAGGCAGTTTTGACATCCATCTGCCAGATCTCATAATCATAGTATGCAGCTATAGCAAGCATAATCCGAATAGATTTGAGCATAGCTACTGGCGAAAAAGTTTCATCATAATCAATACCTTGTTTTTGCCTGAAACCTTTTGCCACTAGCCTGGCCTTGTAGGTTTCTACTTGGCCATCAGCTCCTATTTTCTTCTTGTATACCCATTTGCACCCTATTGGAATCACTCCCTCAGGTGCATCAACCAAAGTCCACACTTGGTTTGTATACATAGAATCTATCTCGGATTTCATGGCGTCCAGCCATCTGTCAAAGTCCCTACTCTTGACAGCTTCCGAATAGGTCAGAGGGTCATCGTTATCAATGATGTGGGCTTCATCATTCTCAATGATAAATCCATACCTCTCAGGTGCATTTCGCACTCTTTCTGACCTTCGGAGAGGAGTAGTGTGTAGTGGCTGTACCTCTTCCATGGGTACATCTGGTTGAGGATTATTATGTGTCTCACCTTGTAGGTCTTGAACTTCATCAAGTTCAATTCTTCTATCCTTGCCCTTTTCTAAGAAAAACTCTTTTTCCAAGAAAGTGGCATGCCTAGCAACAAATACCTTTTGTTCGGTAGGATCATAAAAGATATATCCTAAACTGTCTTTAGGATAACCTACGAATGTACACTTGTCCGATCTAGCACTTAGCTTATGTCCAAAATTTCTTTTGACATAAGCAATGACAACCCCATATCTTAAGATACTTAAGATTAGGTTTCTTTCCTTTCCATATCTCATATGGAGTGCTAGATACAGACTTAGATGGTACTCTATTTAATACTAATGCAGCAGTTTCTAGGGCATGTCCCCAGAAGAAAATTGGAAGATTTGTGAAGCACATCATGGACCGTACCATATCTAATAAGGTACGATTCCTTGTTTCAGCTACACCATTTAATTGTGGCGTATATGGAGGTGTCCATTCAGAGAGTATACCCTTTAATTTAAGATAGTCTAAAAATTCACTAGAAAGGTATTCTCCTCCTCGATCAGATCGAAGGATTTTAATACACTTTCCAGTTTGTTTTTCGACCATACTTTGATACTCTTTAAATTTATCAAAGGCTTCGGATTTATGTTTCATTAGATACACAAAACCGAACCTTGATAAGTCATCAGTAAATGTGATGAAGTAAGAGTATCCATCTCTAGCTTGAGTTGACATAGGACCGCACACATCAGTGTGTACGAGTTCTAACAACTCACTTGCCCTTTCTCTATGTCCCGAGAATGGAGACTTGGTCATTTTACCCATAAGACAAGATTCACAAGTTCCTAATGATTCAAAATCATAAGGGTCAAAGAATTTATCTTTATACAACTTATGTAACCTTGTCTCACTAATATGACCTAATCGGTAATGCCAGAGGAGGGTATTATTAATATTTTCTCTTTTTCTTTTATTATTTTTGCCAATATGAAACATAACATTATTAAGACATAATACTAAAAGACCATTTTCCATAGTGCCATGACAATAATACTCATTAGATAAAGAAATAGAGCAACCATTGCTCTTTCATTTATTTCGAATCCTTTCTTAAGCAACAAAGGAATTGAAATTACATTTCTAATGATTTTTGGCATAAAATAACAGTCTTCTAGCTTCAAGAACTTTCCGGAGGGTAGCTCCAGTATGTAGGTGCCAACAGCTTCAGCCTGGATGGATTCTCCTCCAGCGCCATATAGCTCGAAGTCACCTTTCTTCAGTCTTCTAATTTTCTGCAGTCCATGCAAAGATTTGCATATGTGAGAACCACAACCGGTATCCAATACCCATGCATTAGAATCAGAAGAACTTAATGTCATATTGGCATGTAATAAAAACATACCTTTTGATGCAACACTTGCATCAGGCTTCACACTTGCAAGAAAGCTCTTGCAGTTCCTTTTCCAATGCCCCATCTTGCCACAGTGGAAACAGGTACCGGGTCCAGAGATTTTCTTTCCCTTCTTCTTTTTGATGCGACTCTTAGGGTTTAGTTTTTTTTTTGAACCCTTGTTGCCCGACTTCTTCTTTGAGCTCTCACCAACAAGAAGGATCGGACCCTTGTCCTTCTTGATGTGAGACTCTGCTGTTTTCAGCATATTTAGAAGCTCAGGCAGGGAGGAATTCAGTTTGTTCATGTGATAATTCACGACAAACTGCGAGAATGAGTCGGGTAGTGATTGCAGGATCAAATCCTGACTGAGCTCATTGTCCATAGCAAAACCAAGTTGACTTAATCGAGTGATTAAGTCTATAACCTTTAAACAGTGGTCTTGCACAGACGATCCCTCGATCATTCTAGCACGGAACAACTGTTTAGATATCTCATATCTAGCAGTTCTGCTCTGCTCACCATATAACTCCTTTAAGTTAAGGAGTATGGAGTGAGTATCCATGCTATCATGCTGCCTCTGCAATTCATTATTCATAGAAGCAAGCATGAATACATTTGACAGTCAAACTATCATTTTTTCCACATACGATATGTGGCCAATTCCTCCTCAGTTGCATCTTCCCCTGCTGACCCTAGGTCAGGGGTTTCAAGAATGTAGGAAAGTTTTTCTTGTGTGAGAACAATCTTTAAATTCCTCAACCAATCCACATAGTTGGGACCAGTCAATTTGTTTGTATCTAAGATACCTCTAAGTGAGAGTGAAGATGCCATTTTTGCAGAATTAATCTATAATTACAAAGAACACTAATATAAGCAGACCAATCATGATGACATGTATTCAATCAGACAAGGACTTTTATCTAATTGTTTACTCCCACTATTTTTATCGAATATCATAACCCTCAAGTATGATGAACGAGAAAATACTAATTTTCTTAGTAGGGTTGAGATCCAAATTCCTTATAAAAGACCTTGTGGGAATCACAACAAGCCCTTATAAGTTCAAAGGTAGGAAACTCTTTTCAATTGCATCCCATGCAATTCCCAACTTTATTCTGTCCTCTAGCACACATATAGTCTTGTGGGAATCACAACAAACTATTGTGTCTAGTTAAGTCAAACCCTTCATTTTTATACAGTCATATTTGAATAATGCTGCCCTTGTGGGAATCACAACAAGGCAACATATTAAAATATGCCATATGCATCATATGCACCAAAATATTACAATATCAATCCCTAATACTAGCCTTGTGGGAATCACAACAAGCTAGCGTAGATATTGACATAATAATATCTAAGCATGAAGGAAGGACCTTTATAGTGTTATATCAGCAATTAGCTTTTCCATGGAGGTCAATCAAATAGTTGGCCAGGTAAGCAGATGGGAGGCTCTCCTTACTTAGTAAGGTCCTAATTAAATAACCACCTGTAGCCTCTTTCCTAGACACCAACTTAGTCAATTGATTCAGAATGGCTCAGCTTAAAGCAATTAACACTACGACTTAATTATGAATTTAGTGAGGACTTTCAAATAGTAGTATCTTACTAACATTAAGCTCAACCATAAAGGACAATCAAATAATTGGCCAGGAAAGCAGGTGGAAGGCACCCCTCACTCAGAGAGTGAGGTCCTAATTAAGTAACTACCTGTGGCTTCCTTCCTAGACACCAACTGAGTCGATTGTTCCAGAATGGGTCAGCCCAAAGTTTTCATACTACTATATTGGTCTCATTGCACATTCTATAATTTAGCACTAGCAATTATACTATGCTACAACATGAATATAACACTATCTCATGGCATAAACTAATCATGCGTACAAACAACCTAGCTATCTCATAGCATCAAGATAATAGCATGTATTATCATTTGGTTTAACTGATTAAGGGTGGCTCTGATACCATTGTTATGGTTTTCCAGTGCCCTAGGGCGCAGCGGAAGATACGGGATTATAAATTTTCTTATAAAACCCATTATATGAAATCCTAATAAGCCAAGATCGCCTTAATAGTATAACCAAATAATGTAGAAAATATAATCTTGGTATAGAAGAATACCTATCACGCTATATCCAATATATCTGAAGATGTCCTAAGGTGCCCAAATGTTCACCCTCCGATGTTGATCCACACAGGAATGGGTTCAAGACTCTAGCTCCACCAAAACTTGATTCTAATTGTTCAATCCTTCCAAAGGATTTAATTGGCTGATTTTCCTTCACTTCCTTCTTCCTTTCTACCTCTAAAACATTCACTAGCCTTTTTGTCCCAAAGAAGACCCTCTTGTCTTGGGTTAGGACAAAAGAGAGAGGCTTGTAAGAAAGAAGGGATAAGGGAGAGAGAAGGAGAGGCTTTTTCTTGGATGATCTTTAGAACCCCAAGGCACCTCCTTATTTATAAGAGATGGAGGGATGCATCATAAAGGGATGCATCCCATCCACACACCTCATCATGATGAGGCATGTGCCAAGAGATGCATCCCATCATGATGGGGTGCTAAGGAGACGGGTGTGTCAACTTCTTTCTCACATCTCCCTCTTAAATCCTGATGATCCAAGGGCCCAAATGCAGTGAACCAAAGCCAATGGTCCAGATCTAGGTGCCATCTAATGGTCCAGATCAAGACATCATCATCCAGGGTGCCATCCAATGGTCCAGAAGTAAGATGCCATCACCGATGGTCCAGATTCAGGCGCTGAGCAACGGTCCAGATCTTTCATCCAAAGAGCCATCCAGTGGTCCAGATTTAGGCGCTGAGCAACGGTCCAGATCTTTCATCCAGAGAGCCATCCAGTGGTCCAGATTCAGGCGCTAACCAGTGGACCAGATCCTTCATCCAGAAAGCCATCCAATGGTCCAGAAGTGAAGGCCCTATCAAACCCAATCCAATTGGGTTTAACCAACTTAAAGAAAACATTAAACCTAATCAAATCAGGTCTAATTAAAGCCAAATGGGTTTCAACTCTTGGCTAACCCATATTAGGTCATGATCTAATCATATTAGATCAACCTAATCTAAGAATCATATTCGAATTTAATTTGAATCAGGAGCTAGGATTTGCAACACGTGCTAGCATGTTCATCTTGCAAACATGATCTAATCCAATTAGACCCTTGATCAATTCCCTTGTGTGTGACCCATTGGGTTCCTTATCTTAGCCAGCAGTAGGTGTAGGTGCAAGTTGACCTAACCTGATTAGAATACCTCTAATCCAATTTAGGGTTCAATTTAGTGCTAACCTGACTTAGCAATCAGAACCTTTCTGATGCATTGATCTAATCAAACTCTTTGATCCGATCAACCCACAAGACATGATTGACGTCTAGCAACGTATCATGTCTACCCGGAAGATGAGGAATGTATTGGACAAATCCAAACATACCCTTCAGTGGCAAGTTACCGTGCAATTCAATCCCTCAGTCATACTACATCCTGAATAAGTGCATGAGTATGGATCAATATCAAACTCAATCACTTATTCTTGTCTCTCTCAATCTTTTATATGATAATTCAAACAATGAAACATTAGAAACTCTTTCTAATATTCATTTTGCTTTGATCAAAGGCTTCTTGAATCATCATAAGATTAGAGTAAGTAGGATGTTACCTTCTCTTACTAGAAGTGACTGATTCCTTGTTGACCTACTCACAACCTTCGTACAAAATCCACCATATCCAGAATATTCCGTACACAACGCAATGTTGTGAATGAGGGTAAACCAAAACATAGCTTCAAGTGCACAAGGTACCATGGTGATCTCAGGTCTAAGGATCACTTGCACAACTCCCACTATGAGAACCATCTTTTGATAATTAAGTAAGATCCATAAGATGTTCTCATGGCTGGTCATTTCAGTGAACTCATTCCTCTAATGAGCACCCACATCTTTGTATTAGTGTCTCACACAAGTGATTGTGAGATCAATCACCCTCTACATTGAGCATACATAAGATGTGCCAGTCTTTCCGGTAATATTGATCCCCGACTCAATATACCAATTTGACTGGGAATATTCTAAATTAGGATTTTAGGATTTTAGGTCTCACTGGTATGATCTCATCATAACCCTAAAACCAATGTCCTAATTTATGGGGTTCATCATCCAATAATAAAATAGATAAGCAGCAAATGATGAAACACAATGCCTTTATTGATATATATCGAGTTGTCAAAGTACATGATTTGGAGGATTATAAAGAGAAACCCATCAAATGATTGGCTTATAGGGCATCTAGTCTTTCACATTTGGGAAGGGAGAAGAGATCACGGGTGGCTGATTCTGGGGCGTGATGCCGGAGGGCAGATCGCGGACAAAGACGGCGAGAAATGGGAGGCTGGGTTGGGGGCTGTAGATCCGTGGAGCGGCTGGGTCTCGGCGTGATCCGTGGAGCGGCTGGGGCGCAATGCTGGGAGGAGCGGAAGAAGAAGGTGGCCGGATCCATGGCATGATACGCTTGGAGAATGGCTGGATCTCGGGTGACGACGTGGACGGCGCTAGAGACGGATGCCGACGGCTGGGATCGTGGAGGAGTGGTCGCTGGCTGCACCGCGGATGGCGGAATACCCGAGGATGAAGACGATGCCGTGAATCTCGGCTGCTAGGAGGGGCTGATCGGAGGATCGATGGGAGGATGCCGTGGACGGCCGTGATGCTCTGCGGGAGGAAGAAGATGCACAGTGGAAATTTCGTAGCACTGTTCATATGAACAGTATTTTTAGTAATTTCGGAAAAAATTCTTTTCTTGCTCTATTTTTGACGTGAAAATGGGGCATATGTGGATTTAAAATAAAGGTCTCCCCTGTTTTGCTTAGTTTGAAAATGTGATGCGGAAATGGGAATTTCTGAACCGTTGGATTGCTTGGGGGAGCTACGGACAGTGGTCACGGAAAAGGATGGAATTGGTTGGGAATTGGCTTTGGATTTGAGGTGGGACATGATCGTTGACTTGCTTAAACTTATTCTCGAGCCCAATGTTATTTAATTCTTGCTTAAACTGCTTCAGACCGAACTCGACCAGATAAATAAACAAGACAAAAAACAAGACCGTGACTTAATAAAAAGAAGGGTTTAATCAAATATTTTTCCTCATACAAGAATAATTATCTAATCACGACCAAAGCCTATTTAATCATAGCCTTAGCTTGATTACAACTCCATCAGGTTACTAAACCGGGTCAACACAATCTCCTCCTTATATTTTTTCATAAAAAGATTACAACCAGAAGAGAGACAAGTTCAGAGTCTGTTTTGAGAAAAGAATTATTTACCTCTTACCATATTTTAAATTTATTTCAATGTTTATTCAATTTCATGGTAAAGTATGTATTTATCAGTTTAAGAACATTGATAAGTGCTATGAAAAGATAACTAAATTATAAATTATTCAGCACTTATCATCACTTAATGATTCGAGTTAGCCCATGCCTATAAGGAAAATCAGTTTGACTGATTTAGGTGCCTCCTTAACCGGTTTGAGTCTAATCTGATTTGGTGAAGTCAGTGGGAGAAATTAAACTAATCGGATCTTCTTATCTATCCTAATTAAGAAATCCTCTAAAATTATTAGGTCCTTAAAATGAAATGGTTATGGGGTAACTAGGTCGTAGCCTCCCATTAAGTTGGGTGATAATGGGTCCAATATTTTGATAATTATTGGAGGCGTGACACGCCTGGTACTTATCAAGCATTGGAATTGTCATTCAATATATGATGAGTTAAGTGTACCTTCAATAGGCGGTCAGGTGAGCCGAGCGACACTCGACTTGGCCGTCTATTAGTTTATTAGACTTAACCCTATCATTTAATGGTTGGACCTGACTAGGGTATTCGGTGAAGGCGCCACACGCCTACCGAAGAACCTAGGGCAAAATTATTACTAGAAGTTGCTTGGTGAAGCAACTGGTTTAGAACCTACCAATAGGTGCATATGGGTTAGCCGAGCCACACTCGGGCCTATATGCGATCTATTGGGTTCTAGTGCCCACTAAAGAATTAGAAGTAATTTTTCGAATTAGAGGTAGAGGCTACTAATTTGTATAAAATAGTGGGAATACCTTTAGACTAAAGTCCAAGTCTATTGAGTTTAGTCAATTCATATATTAATAGCCAAATTTTCTTTTTATGCAGAAATGGCCACTAATTTGTCACTTCGCTCATTGTTGGACGATGACAAGTTGACTGGTCCAAATTTCAATAATTGGTATAGAAAACTGAAAATAGTGCTAGAGCATGAGAGGATCTTTTATGTGATAACGGATCAAGCACCTGAGCAGCCTGCTGCTAATGCATCAAGATCGGCCAGAGACACTTATCAGAAGTGGCTCAGTGACCGGATCACTATTTGATGCATCATGTTGGCAGCAATGAGTGATGAGTTTAGTAGGCGTTTTGAGAATACGCAGCCGGAAGATATCATTCAAGTGTTGAATGAATCATTCGGCGTTCCTCACGACGTTGAGAAGCACAAAACTAGTTGTGTCATCTTCAGCGCCCGAATGAAAGATTGGACCTCGGTAACTGATCATGTACTGTACATGATTGAGTTGATCGAGCGTCTAAGCTCTCTTGGCTTTTTCCTTCATGATCAATTGGGGAAGGATGCCATACTAAACTCATTGCCTGGATCATACCGTCCTTTTCTCACTCATTTTCGTATGATGAAATCTGCAGTGAATTATCACCAATGTTGGAGTTACTACAGACGTTTGAGAATGATCACCAACTTCTTAAGAAGACGGTGAACTTAGTGGGAGGTTCATCCAAGGGTCGCCCCTTTAAGAAAGAAAAAAAGAAAAATAAAATTCAAAAGAAACAGGTGCAACCATGCTCAGCCTAGTCAGAAAAAGAATAAAAAGGCTGATCAAAGCAAGATGGAGTGCTTTTTCTGCAAGAAGCAAGGACATTGGAAGAGGAACTATCCTCTTTACATTGCATCCCTCGATCCGAACCGGCTTAAAAAAAAGTAGGCAATCAGTTGCCAATCAAGGTACTTATATGATAACACCTTGCAATTTTTCTATTTGTGATAATTCAATCTGGGTATTGAATACCGGTAGTCCTTTTAATATTTGCAATTCGTTGCAGGGGCTACAAGTCAGTGAGAGGTTTGAAGAAGGAGAAAGGTTCCTGAATGTTGGAGATGGAAGATCAGTTCCAGTTCTAGCTTTAGAAATTCTTAAACTTGAATTCAGCTCTCATGTAAATGTCCTTAGTGATTGTCACTATTGTCCAAGTTTTTTATTGAATGACATTTCTGTAGGCCCTTTTTGGCCAAAAATGGTTATGAAATATCAATAAAAAAGATTATTGCAATATCATTTGGAATGGTGCTGCTGTAATGAATGGAACTCTGAGTAATGGCATTTACATTTTGTCACAGCCTGTTCATGTAATGTACAAGTCCAATAAGCACCCTAGAATAGATAATATCATGGATGTCTACCTTTGGCACTATGATTAGGACATATTAATTAAAGAATAGGATGAACAGATTAAGTAAAGAGGGAATCCTCGATGTTAATGAATTGTAAATTATTGACAACCTTGTGAATCATGCCTTTCTTGGTAAAATGACCAAATCACCTTTTATCGGAAAAGATGAACGAGCCAGTGACTTATTGACCCTTGTACATTCTGATGTATGTGGGCCAATGAGCACAAATGCTAGAGGTGGGTATTCATATTTCATTACATTTACAGACGTCCTTTCTAGGTTATGGTTATGTCTATTTAATGAGACATAAATCTGAATCATTTGAAATATTTAAATTATATCGTAATGAAGTAGAAAAACAAACTAAAAAGAGTATTAAAACTCTTCGATCAGATCGAGGAGGTGAATACCTCACCAATGAGTTTTTGACATATCTAGGAGAAAATGAGATTCTCTCTCAATGGACTCCTCCTGGTACACCATAGTATACGGTGTATCAGAAAGGAAGAAATTGAACTCTGTTAGACATGGTTCGATCCATGATGGGGTTTGCTGATCTGCCATATCCTTTTGGGATATGCTCTTGAGTCACCTGCTACATTCTAAATAAGGATCCAAGTAAGTCTATTAAATAAACACCACATGAGATGTGGACTGGAGTAAGCCGATGCTCTCTCACCTTAGGTTTGGGGGGTGTCCAGCGTACGTCAAACATTTGAAGACAGACAACTTGAACCCAAGTCTGACAAATGTTTCTTTGTTGGTTATCCTAAAGAAAATAAAGGATATTACTTCTACTTTGCTGAAGAACAAAAGTTGTTCGTAAGCAATAGAGCTGTTTTCATGGAGAAAGAATTCCTTAGTGAAAGAACTAAAAGCCTCTAATGTTGACCTTAGGAAGTTCAACATGTAGAAGACCCGATACCATCCACAGAACCAATTGAGTCAGATTTGATTAGATCAGATCCAGAACCATCTTAGATGCACATTAAGATGATCAGGTAGAGTACCACGTCAGCCGGACAGATACTACGGTTCTTGGTGGAACGGGGATTCTATCGAACTTGATGAAAACGATGAGAAATCCGATCACATATATGGATGCAATGCAGAGGTATGACTCTGATAATGGCTTGGAGCCTTGCAATCCACAAATAGAATCCATGAAGGTCAATGATGTATGGACATTAGTGACCCACCCCGAAGGGATTAAACCCATAGGGTGTAAGTGGATATTCAAAAGAAAACGGTGCAAACGGAAAGATAGAGACCTATAAAGCCCATCTAGTTTCCAAGGGATATCGTCAACGTTATGGATTGACTATGACGAGACATTTTCTCCTATGGTAATGCTCAAGTCCATTCGGATTGTGCTTGCGATAGCAGCACATTTAGACTATAAAATCTGGCAAATGATTTAAAGACCGCATTTCTAAATGGAGATTTAGAAGAGGAGGTATATATGATACACCTGAAGGTTTTACATCTACAGATGAGTCTAATGTGTGCAAGCTACAAAGGTCCATTTATGGATTAAACAAGCTTCACGGAGTTGGAATATACGTTTTGATAAGGCAATCAAAAACATATGGCTTCATTAAAATGAAGAGGAACCTTGCATTTATAAATGGGCAAATGGTTCAGTTATTATATTTCTTATT